>NW_010432752.1:8523-8929 GCF_000710305.1 Buceros rhinoceros silvestris | reverse complement strand
GAAGCTCAGGGCCAAAATACCTCCAGCCCCTTAGATGCCACGTGTCCAAGTATGGGTGCGTTTGTTGATCGTAGCTTCCCATCCTTGGAGGGGTCATAAAGCACCAGCAGACGTCAACGTGATGTTTAAACCGTGAGCCTCAGCCCCCCAGCACTGTGCTGCCACGAGGCGTTGCCCGGAGGTGCTGGCTGGGGTGACGATACAGGCCAAGGAGCTGGTGGCTCAATCTCATCTGCACTTTGATTTGCTGACCTTTTAAATAAATAAATAAAAAACCCAACACGCCCAGGACGGGCATCGGACTGACTCTGTGTTGCTGCTGCCCCCCGGGAGACACAGAATCCACCTCGGTCTCATTGCCCAGGCCTGGGGGGGCCCCCCAGGCGCACTCTCGCGCCCCGCGCAC
>NW_010432752.1:6875-8412 GCF_000710305.1 Buceros rhinoceros silvestris | reverse complement strand
GCTTCTGGCACCTCCGGGCACCGGCCGCTGCCTCACACCAGGTTTCTCCCCAGTATTTTGCAGTACATCAACCAGCGACAGCAGCACCGAGACCGCTGGGTCGGGGCCTTGATGTCAACCTCCGTCCCGCGTGAGTAGGAACCCCTTTGCCTTGAGGGACCGGGCGGGATGTTGGGAATCACTCCTCACCTGAAGGCACCGGAGCGCGGTGCTGGCTCCTTCCCCCCAGCGCTGGAGCCTCGCCGTAGTCTGAAGAGGACGATGTGGCTCCAGCCCCGTTTGTGCAGGGCACAGGGAGCATCTGTGCTCCCGGGGAAGGCTCGCTTAAGCAGAGGGCTGTGCTCCGTGGGGGAGCGTGTCCACGGCAGGTCTCCTTGCCCTGGCTTAGGGATGCCGTGGGCTACAGCAGCTCTGTCTGTGCTCCTCTTGCAGTGCATCTCATCTACGGGCCCCTGGACCCCGTGAATCCGCACCCAGAGTTTCTGCAGCTTTACAAGTAAGCGGGAGCAGCCACCGGGGTTTCATGTCGAGGGAGGTGTTGGCGCAGACTGTACCTCCATTCCCTTTCCCCACGGTGTTTAACTCCCACCTCCGCAGCCGGCACAGCCAGGTGATTCGGCTGGAGCCTCCTGCAGTTTGGAAGTCAGAGTCCTCAGTTGAGCCAATGGTGCGTTTTAAAACGCCATCAGACAGAGGTCAGAGGCACCAACCGAGGTGCTCGTCTCCAAATCAACCGGAAGAAATCCAGCACATGGAAGAGTGGTCAGCTGTAGCTGCAACAGGGGGTTTTGTCCCCAGACCACGCTAGGGGCAGAATGCCAGGCGTGTGGGAGGGTCCCGTTCTCCTCAGCGGAGGCACCTGGCTGGCTGCTGCGGAGCTGCAGCTTCAGCCTTGCTGCATTCCTCCAACAGGAAGGTGCTCCCCATGTCCACGGTGTCTGTGCTGGACGACCACATCAGCCACTACCCGCAGCTGGAAGATCCGACGGGTTTCCTGAACGCCTATCTGAACTTCATCAACTCCTTCTGAGCTGCTGCCGCTCGCTTCTTGTGCTCTGTTGACAAGTCAGGATTCGGGGGCAGGAAGAAACCTTGACTTGAGCTCCAGAGCCAACAGTTTGCACCAACACCCTCATCTCTGGCTGCCAAAACTGCTGCATTTATGCAGTTCAGAGCTTTGAGCACCGCAAAAAGATGAACCTGGCAGGGAGGCACAGACAAACCTGTCAGCCTGAGGAGGTCACAGGTCGCTGACAGCTCTTCCAGCCCGGCTTTGCTCCCTGACCAGTATTTAGAGCCGGGACGACTGAGGGGGGTTAGCATTAAAGTAGTGTTTCTTTTTAAAATGAGCATTAAAATAGTATTCCTGCCTTCCCCGCCCTGACTTGGTAACAGAAGAAACACCAGTTCACCAGCAGAGAGATGCAGATCTTCCCTCGAGGTCCCCCTCCCCCTCCAGGCCCCCCCTTCCCTCTCCCAGTTCTGTTGTTCAGTATCACCTGACATAAGGCTCAGAGCTGCATGTGCTTTGAGAGGT
>NW_010432752.1:2696-6694 GCF_000710305.1 Buceros rhinoceros silvestris | reverse complement strand
ATTTTTCTGTGTGGAACCGAGGAGACGATCAAGACGTTGGAAATTTGCACGTCTGCAGACCCTGCAGGTTGGGTGAGGATTTTAACTGCTTCTGTTTGAAATTTAATAGCATCCCTTTAGGAACAAGGGGCTTCTGCTGCGTAAACAGCCATTAGGGGCTACTTTTTCTCTACCGGAGCGACAGAACAAAAGTTTTCTATTTTATTAACAACAATTCATACGAAATCCACCACTTGGACCAGTGTTTATTTTCTGTTAATAAAAATCAGTTTTGACAAAAGTCTGATTCCGTTTTCTCACCACCTGCATCTCTGAGCTTCCCCCGCCACTGCGAGGGGCCCGAGGTGCAATAAGTTAGACGGGAATGTGGAAGTGACAACGAGGGAAGGGACAGGGGAGAGGCTCAGCACCAGCCAGCCACTACCGTAACGTCATACAAAATCGTTACCAAACTGAGGAGTAAAAACTACATGCAGAAGGACAGACAGGCTGCGCGGAGGCCGGGCAATACCCCACGGGTGCTTGTAGAGGCGGTTTCCAGCCGGAGCGCTCAGCCTACAGAAGCCAGGATGACATCTACGGGTGTTTCTTCCTTGCTCCTAACTGTCACCTGCATGGTCACGCCGTCTGCTAGTGCGAGCCTGGACCTTACCAGCACGTCGCAGCCGCCTCTGTAGACACCTGGGGACAAGGCAATATCTGAGACCCAAATGCCCTAAGCGCTGAAGATCACAGATATTGTCCTAATTAAACAGGGTCAGCAAGTGCTGCTGGAGGGCGAGGCTGATTTAAGCCGGTAGAAAGCAGAACGCGGGTGGGTGGAGCTCGTTCATCATTTGAGAAGACACCCCCAGTCTGTAATTCTGCCAGTGGCTGAGGGCTGTTGCTTTTAAGGGAAGAGTCCTACCCTTTTACCAGAGGGCTTGAAGTGGCACTTCTGGAAGCGAATCAGACTGCAGGGCGAGCCAGCTCCACCCCACTTCAGAGTCCCTACAGACAGGCCTGCAGGTACCAATTCTGCCCCCAGACAGAGACCTGACCCTTCTGCCCTGTTCGCTGCAGCTTTAATAACTGCAACGCTTCCCTTCCAGGGAGTGCACGAAGCCATAAGCCTGGACCAGTGGCCAAACGAGAAGCTGTGGGTAGTGCAGTACAACTCGGGGAGGGTCTTTAGTGACAGGAACTTGAAGACAAGATGGTCCTAGGAACCCCCTTCTGAGGTGACCTCGGGCAAGGAGTTTAGTTAGGTGTCTGTGCTGGGTGTTCTTCACGTAACGGATTCACTACTGTTCCCTCAGGTAGAACACGACCATTCTGAGACAGAGCCCAGCCCGAGCACAGCCATGACAGCGGGCTCCAACTTACCACCAACTCACTGGTTCACTTCAGCTTTCTACAGAGAAAACACTCTGGGAATAAGAGCGGAATCTCCCTCCCTCCATGTTCTCCGGGACATGGAAACGGCAAGTCCAAGCGCACGAGCACTCACCAGCTAAGCAGAGCGTGTGGGAGTTCTTGTTCTCCGGCACTTTATCCGATCTCTCGCAGGGCTGCATGCCCAGGAACTTGATGATGTTATTGACAGCTTCTGCAGTCAGAGATTGAGGAAGAAAGTTACCCTCGGCTTGGTGCCAAGCTTCCTGTGAGAACTGGTTTGCAACCAAAGAACCATTTCCATCCACTCTCTTGGTTGCAGCCCCCAATGCACCTCCCTCGCCCTGTCCCTTCAGCCCTCTCTTCGACCAGCCCCGAGCACGAGAGCCCTGCCAAGCTTCCCCTCACCATAATCCCGACCCTGCAACACAAAACCTCGTTGCTGGGACATAATGTCACATTGGAAGGCACCAGTTTTCCTCCTCCCACACTAAATATATCCCCAGCACGGCAACCTTCCCAGGGTGGGTCACCAATAAACAAGGAGAGATCATCTCACCGTCAAGGTTTTTAATGGAACTGAGGGCAAAGGTTTCTTCTTTCTCAAAGTCATCTCCCACTTCTTCCCAGGCGGCTGCGAAGTTGGGCTTTAAAACCTTCTGAATATGATCGGCCACGGTCACCTCCAGATCCTCCAGCTGGCAGGAAAACAAGGGAGATTCTCAGCTGCCGGTTGCAGAAAGGAGCCTCTTCAAAAAGGGAAAGACAGAGACAGCAGTATTTTGCCGAGACAGCTCCGGCTTTAATCCCAGGAGCAGCACATCATAATAGCACCGAAAAAGCAGACAGGAAAACCAGTATTTGTGGTGGTCATTGGTAAAGCTTAAAACATTTACACAAAACATCAGTGGGACTGAGGAGAGCAGAAAACGGGGCGATCGTTGTGAGCTGATGCCCATTCTCGCCCTTACTGGGCATCTGAAGAGAGACTCCGAGTCCCAAAGGCGCCTTTACTTCCTCCAAGCCCCAAAGACAGGCGCCGCCCTGAGATCTGACCCGTGTTCCTGTGACTGATGACACGGACTGGATAAAGAGAAGTGCAAATGTTTGGGGTGGAGAGAAAGATGGGGCCACGCTTCTGCAGCCAGCCAGTGGAAGTTAATCCTCCCTTCCTGTCTGTCTGTGCCCACAAATCCTGTCTCCAGAGGGCAATAACACGAAGCAGAAGCAAGGTTTTGGGGAAGGACCGGAGGTTACAAGCTGCACTATGCTGGAAACGGTCTTTCAGGAAGGTCTCTCGTATTGGCCACCTGATGGCCACGTGTATTCACATTAAGTGACAAGAAAAAAAAAACCAACCAATAGAGCCCTTACCACGTACTCGTCGTCATAGCCGTCTTCTTCCGGCACGCCTGTGTTGGGGTCACAGTCTCGGACTGTGAACTTCATTGTGCAGCTGAAAGTACAGGCGACTGGGGAGGAGAGAAAAAGCCTGCGGAGGTTAGTGGTGCCGTTTCTCCTGCCTGAGCCCTCGCTCCCCAAAGAGAGAGCGGAAAGAAGACACAGAAGAGCGCTGCGGTGAGATCCAGGCAGCCCGAGCTACCGGGAGGAGCCTGGTGAGGGATTCTGGCGAGGGGACTGCGATCCAAGAGCACAGCTCAGGGGATTCAGAGTAGTACTACAGCACCCACCAAGAAACGGACCCTGCTGGTGAGCTGAGTCACGTTAAACCAACCGCGAACCCAACGGAGTTCATGTGTGACTAGTGAAAGTAAGAAAGGGGAGTTTTGTGCCTAAGAAAGTCATGCATACTTGTTCCTGATTCTTCAAAGAGAGGAAAAATCGCATTAGTCAAAATGTAGATGCCCAGACTACTCGTATTTCTTTTCCTCTTTGCGTTTTCCTTTCACCGATTCAGCAGAACCACTCCCTCCCACGGGGTACCTGCGGTGGGGTCCTCCTGGGGAATCCGGACGAGGGTGTAACCCAGGCCGGGCGCCGGGATGCAGCAGATGACGTCGTAAGCGTCCGACGGCTCCATCTGCACAGAGACTCTCTCCAGCAGCTGGTCATTTAACGTGTTTGTGCAATCAAACTGCCGAAGAACAAACGGAAAAGGACTTGGATTAGAGGAAATATTTCTAACGCCGGGATGCAGCAGATGACGTCGTAAGCGTCCGACGGCTCCATCTGCACAGAGACTCTCTCCAGCAGCTGGTCATTTAACGTGTTTGTGCAATCAAACTGCCGAAGAACAAACGGAAAAGGACTTGGATTAGAGGAAATATTTCTAAGGCAGAATTATTCCTCCCCAGGGCACAGCGACAGCACCTTTTATGCTACACCCCGGAGTCACGAAGGGCCAAGTCCTCTGGCAAAAGCTCGTTAGCTTCTCTTACCTGGAAAACGATGTGGTTTGTGAACACGTGTTTAATGCAACGGACAAAATACTCCGTTTCCGCCTCTGTGAGCTGCACTGGTTCGGAAGACTTGAACAACGGACCCAAGCTCTTGAACTCGGGGATGGCTGCCAGTTGTTCTGCGCAGAGGGGACGAGAAGGTGACAGACACTCAGGGACGGGCTCGTCGGCTGGTCCCGCCCGAACCCGGGAAAACCTCCCCAC
>NW_010432752.1:1943-2586 GCF_000710305.1 Buceros rhinoceros silvestris | reverse complement strand
GGACAATCCTCCCAACACTTCAAGCGCTGCAGACCCACCAATCTTCTTACCTTGGAATATATCCTGACGTGAAGGAGCAACTTTCTCCGGCTTGCTGGTCACTAGGGCAATCTCTGCAAAGAAAAAAAGCCAAGACACCATGCTGTCAACTACACTGTGACCACGCAGTCAACTACCCCATGCTGTCATCCACACCACGCAGGAGTTTTACATGCTGTTGTATCTCTGCTCAAAATCCCTTAACCTGTTGTGCTTCACGTGTTCTGCTGCAAACCAGCTCCTCTCACACACCGCAACAGCTTTTCTGTGAGGCAGTGTGGGACTGTGAGGAGAGGAGTTTGAGGAATGAAGAAGAAACCACACCTGGGTACAGACCAGCCAGGGGAAAAAAAGAAGAAAAAAAAAAAGGAAAAGGGAAATAAATCCCCAAACTTTTTCTTAGCAAGCTGTGCAAAGTCACAAGTTGTGCAAGATGGCAGCAGAACGCCAGTAAGTGACGAAGGGCTTCTGGAATGTGCCTCTTCCAAACGTCTGTGGGCTCATAAACCCCCACTGTGTAGGAACTCCTCTCTGATAACGAGTCAGCAGAGCGAGCGCTGACAACCCACACTCCCCTGGAAGAAGCGCTGCCTGCCTTTATCCG
>NW_010432752.1:0-1804 GCF_000710305.1 Buceros rhinoceros silvestris | reverse complement strand
CTCAGGACATTCAGCCGAGCCACCTCCGGTCCTGGCTGACCCCCCCAGGACAGCAGCCAGTTTACCGACGTCAGGGACCAGGACGGCAGCCTGCCCGCAGCCCCAGCGTTACCTGCTTTCTGCTCAAAGAGCGGCGCGGTAGCCAACGGGACCGTTTTCATATCAAACGGTTTGTCAGAAGGCTCCAGGGTATATTGGTGCAGGGCTTTCTCCATCCCAGGAACAGAGACCGTCAGCCCTGCAGAGAAGCAGCACAGGCAGGAATTCTGAGGAGAACGGGCACCACGACACGGGGCTCAGGAGTGAACAGGATGATTTTGGACTGCCCGCTGCACTCACGTGTGTCTGAGCCACCTCCCTCTTGAGGCACAAACAAGATTATTTAAAGAGCTCCTCTCCGCAGCCTGCCTGTTGGTTCAGGCTGCAGAGGAAAACCGTGGCGAGGAGCCCAGAATTCACAGCTAGATACAGCTTGGACTTTGGCCACTAAAAAGCTGGCAAAGCACTTTTGCTTCCCAGTAAACACAAACACACATGCCAAGTCCTTCATGATACTCGATAAAAACCCCTGCTCTGAAGATGATGTGGAAGCTGCCACTCCTGAGGGTTCTGCAGTCTGAACACTTCACTCCAGGGAAGTTTTAACTATGTTAAATACAACTACAGCCCATCAAACGTTTTTATAGCCAATCCTGGCAATGTCATCCTCATTTTGGGCTGCCTCCTCTGTTACAAAGGTTAAGAAAACCGTCCCAAGGAAAATGGAATGATGACAAACGCCCAGCTCACACTCCTGCTCCATTTCCTCGACAGTCCTTCCCCTGCTCTGCTGACTCTGCCACTCTCTGCCAGCACAAGTGCTTCACTTGGGCCAGAAAAACCCCAAACACGCAGTTCTGTCCTTTCTAGTTATTCTGACCCAAGTTACATCGCAGAAAACTGTCCTCACAGCAAAGCCCACCCATGATACAGGATGTGTAGTCACAGCCCAGGCTTCTCCCCTCCCCCTCGCTGACCGTTGAAAATGTAGGCGGCGTTCAGCGCTATCTGTCTCTGCTGCAGCACGTTCAGGTAGAACGTCGCTCTGTCCCGAACTTCGTCGTCGCTGTCCATCATGCACCTGTTTTGGGGGACAAAGGGACAGGAGTTGGCCAGCTCAGGACACCATGAGAGCCGAGCTCAGAACAGCACCGACAAACCCAACTCGATGCTGCAATGACAGTCTGAGATCCCGCAAGAGATTTTCGAGCTATGCCTGAATTACTCCTCAGACATGACACTCGATACAAATGAAGAACACGACGTTTTTGGTCCAAACCATTTAAGGAGGTTGAAACAAGAAACTCAGCCCTGTGAAATGGGAGCACCTGAGATCACAGGTAACGCGTCCCAGCAGCGCTGAGCTCCCTGCAGCCAGGAAGGAAGGGTGGAAGTCAGGCCACGTCCCGACTCCTCGACTGGTTTGTTGTGAGAAGCCCAGTGCAAGTTCTGACCTGGTTTGACCTCGCTGCTTCCCTGGAGCCAGACCGCCCCGTGTCCCCTAGCAGCCCAGAGCACGTCCAGCCACATCCCCTCACCTCTGCAGAAGCACCAAGATGCTCGGAAGAAGATTCTCGTTCTGGGCACCGAACTTGGCCAGCGCACTCACAGCAGCTGGAGAGGAGAACAGGGAGAGGTCAGAGGTGCTCAGGCTGTACACGACCACGTTCTCAGAGCCGTGACTCAAAGCACTGTGCATGTTGGTGTCGCAGACCCACAGGATCGTTTGTGTCAGAAAAGCCCTTTGATCCCCTCGAGTGCCCCC
>NW_010432751.1:0-2075 GCF_000710305.1 Buceros rhinoceros silvestris | reverse complement strand
TTCCTCCCCGACCCTGCTGCATCCTGGGGACATGGTTCTCCCCCCTTGGTGTCGCATGGGTGCCATCTCCCCACAGGAGGAGCACAAGCAGCTGAGCAGCATGTTGGGCTGCGAGGTCACCTCCATGCTCTGCGTCCCTGTCATCAGCCGGGCCACCTCCCAAGTGGTGGCCTTGGCCTGCGCCTTCAATAAGCTGAGTGGTGAGAGGTGAGAGCAGGCTTGGTTTGGGGGGGTGGGCAGGATCCAACCCTCGCCCCCTTCCCTCTGCCCTGAGCTTTTGGGGATAGTGGAGCATCTCTCTCGTGGAGATCTCCATCCATTGGGGACATCTCTGTCATGGATATCTCCATCCATTGGGGACATATTAATCTATTGGGGATGTCTTCATCATGGGAGTCTCCATCCATTATGGGCATCTCCATCCTGGAGATCTCCATCCATTGGCAACATCTACATCATGGACATCTCTACCCATCGGGAGGATCGCCATCCAGGACAAATGGGGGTCAGGCATGGTGTAGGGACTGGTGGGGACAAGGTCCTGAGGTGTCGCCTCACCGTGGGGTCTCATTCCCAGCTACACAGAGATAGACGAGCACAAGATCCAGCACTGCTTCTGCTACACCTCCACGGTGCTCACCAGCACCTTGGCCTTCCAGAAGGAGCAGAAGCTCAAGTGTGAGTGTCAGGTGAGTGCCCATGGGGTCTGCATCACACTGGGCACATGTATATGTGTGTCCCATGTCCTGCCGGCTACCGATGCTGTCCCCTCTGTCCCCCCCAGGCCCTGCTGCAGGTGGCGAAGAACCTCTTCACCCACTTGGGTAGGTGCCAGCTGCAGGGAGCACCTGTGGAGCGGGTGGGGACCCTGCACGGCCCCAGGGGGCCCCAGGGGGACCGTGTCCTGTGGGGAGAGGGTGGCAGCAGGGCGGCCATGAGCTCACGCTGACATGGCATGGCTGCACGCATGCACTTTGTGTGCGCACAGAGATAGAGACGTGCACACATGCGTGTGCTGCTGCACATGCACGCGGAGCTGCACACATGCATGTACACATGTGTGTTCCTGCACATGCACGCAGAGCTGCACATGTGCTGTACACGTGTGTTCCTGCACATGCACACAGAGCTGTACATGCGCATGTGCATGTGTGTTCCTGCACAGGCACACAGAGCTGCACATGTGCATGTTCCTGCACATGCACGCAGAGCTGCACAGGCACATGTACGTGTGTGTTCCTGCACACACACACAGAGCTGCACAGGCGCATGTACACGTGTGTTCCTGCATATGTACATGGAGATGCACATGCGCATGCACACACATATGTTCCTACACAGGCATATGGAGCTGCACATGAACACACATGTGCTGCTGCACCCATGCACAGAGCCGCACACACACTTGTGCATGCACACTGCTGTATGCACATGCACATGCCCACAGATGCCCACATGTGCCCACACAGGCACACACATGCACATGAATGCACATACACGGCCACGCATGCACATGCGCACACATGCCCACGCTGTGTGCTGTCCCGTCCCTGCTCTCTACAGGCCCCCATGGGGTGCGGGGTGCAGCCCAAGCCCCCCCTTTCCCCCATTCCCTGCATGGGGGGGGCTATATTGTGGGGAGCACAGCTGCCTGCCCGGGTGCCCCCTGACCCCTGCCCTCCCCTGCCCACAGATGATGTCTCGGTTCTGCTCCAGGAGATCATCACAGAGGCCCGAAACCTCAGCAACGCTGAGATGTGAGTGGGGGGACACGGGACCCCCTGGGTGCAAGTCTGGGTGCCCCATGGGTGCGAGGCCAGAACCTCCATGGGTGCATGGTTGGGTCCTCCATGGGTATAAGCTTGGGACCTTCACGGGTGCAAGACTGGGACCCCCATGGGTGCAAGGCTGGGTCCCCCATGGGTGCAAAACCAACCCATGGGTGCGAGACTGGGACCTCCATCAGTGTGAGGCTGGGACCCCCATGGTGAGTGTGAGGACTGGACCCCCATGGTGGGTGCGTGGCCAGGACCCCTGTGGTAGGTGCGTGGCTGGGACCCCCATGGCAGGTGCCG
>NW_010432750.1:520-1522 GCF_000710305.1 Buceros rhinoceros silvestris | reverse complement strand
GCTCCTCTCCAGCCGCTGTCACCAACTCCCCCATGGCCTTTTCCCCGGGGCAGCTTTGAAACATGCCGGGTATAAATATGTTCACCTGCTGGCAAACACCACGAAGTCCTTTTCGTGCCTCTTCCCCACCCCACAGGAACCCAACCACTGGCAAACTGCGAGGGGAAAAGGGCAGAGCCAGGCTGGACTTCCCTGCCCAGAGGTCCTGAATGACCGGGAGCCACTCTCTCACCTGGCAGACTCCCTGCCTTTTCCTTCATTCCTTTTCCTCTTCTTCGTCAAGAGGGGTGAAGACGTGGTGGGCTCCCAGCATGGTGTTCGGAGGAGGAAATGCTGGCCCACAGCCCAGCGAGTGCTCTCAGGGCAGCCGAGTCATGGTGGGTCTCCAGCGAGATCCTCCAGCGCAGAGCGCTGCGCTGACCCCGGCCGACACAGGACCTTGCCAGCCTCTGAGCTCCACCCCAGCAGCTCCCCCGGTGCCCAGCGCTCAGGGTGGCCCCAGCTCGGAGCACGGTCCCGCAAAAGGCCGATCAGCCTGGGGGTGGTTTTGCAGGTTCAACAACGCGAACAAGCTGAGCCATGAGAGGCCCTCAAGGGGGCGGGACACTGCAAGACGGCGGGTTTTAGGGGCTTCCCCCCACTTTGCTCCTTTATACCCCACCCACCCCCTGTGCGCTCTGCCATACACTGGAGAACGCCTGGACCGGGGCTGGGATGTGGGAGAATCAGCTGGGGTTGGCCCAGAGCTGAACTGTGGCTCTTGCTTGCTGCCTGTGTTGGTTTTATCGCAGGATCAAGTGCAAGACGTGTTTGTGTGTAAGTGTTTCCATTAAGAAACTTCTCCTCTGGGAACAGGAGTCCACCGAAAACATCAGCCAGCGCAGGCAGCACCTTCAGCTCATCGCAAACACTTACCCAAGTGCCTCTTCCTCTTCCATCACCACCCAGTCCCGCAGCGGTGAGGGGCGCTGGGCTGGGCTGAGCCTGTCAGTTAGACCAGCC
>NW_010432750.1:0-385 GCF_000710305.1 Buceros rhinoceros silvestris | reverse complement strand
CGGTTAGCAGCGCCAGCCGCTGCCTGTGCAGCAAGATCTTACCCCCATCCCAGAGACCCTCGCGTGCTGCTTCACCTCCCTTTGTGCTCCTCACACCAGGAGCCACAGCCCAGCCACCGGTGTGTGATATGAAGGGACTCACCAAAGCGGCGCGGAGCCCCAGCCCCGGCCAGGGCAGAGCTGCCGGGCAGCACGAATCCCCGTCCGCACTGGTGATACGAACCCTCCCCTGCCTCGGCCTCAGGAGGAACATCAGCCCCTCAACCCGGGCAAGTTTTAATTGCGGTTGCATTAAAGATTAACGGCGGTTAACACTCCCGGGCCAGCCCAGACATTTCCTGCTTCTCCACCATTTGCATCACAAGTGGTTTTACTCCATCCCTGC
>NW_010432749.1:595-1207 GCF_000710305.1 Buceros rhinoceros silvestris | reverse complement strand
GCTCCCTCAGTCGGCCGGGATGGCCCCGCTCTCCCGGGGGGAGTCATCGGGATGAGTTTTCACCTGTCAAAAGCGTAGGGCCCAGGAGATACCTCCTTGGAAGGACATCGCTTCTCCATAAAGAATCTCCAGACCCATAGGAGAGTGACAAGCCAGGAAAAGAGGGACGGACTGAGTCTAACCGTGCATAGTGTGCTGAGCAGAATTAAAACCTGATTTCGGCACTCTCCATAAATCTCGCCGTGAGAAGGAGAAAAGAAAAGAAAAGAAGAGAAAATAAGATAAAAGAAGAAAAAAGAAGAGAAGAGAAGAGAAGAGAAGAGAAGAGAAGAGAGAAAAGAGAAAAGAAAAGAGAAAAAAGGAAAAGAAAAAGAGAAAAAAGGAAAAGAAAAAAAAAAGAAAAAAGAAAAGAAAAAGATTTTAAGAGACTATATCAGAAAAAGCAACGCGACCTTGGCTCAACTCGCTTCCACCGCGAAAGCCACAAACCCACACGGACTTCTCCCCCAGCTGAAAGGTTTGCCGGGCAAACAGGCAGGAAACCTGGCCGGCTCCGAGACCCCAACACTGTCCGCTCCCGCGGAGGGGGTCTCTGCCCGTCTCCGCACCCCG
>NW_010432749.1:0-214 GCF_000710305.1 Buceros rhinoceros silvestris | reverse complement strand
CCCGCCCCCCCGGGAAGGGAGCGGGAGGCCTCGGCTGCCCGCAGGTCCTCTCTCCGGGCGTTCCCTCCCGTGAAGCCGGGATGAAGCAATTGAACAAAACTTGACACGACGACGACGGCGTCGGCGGCAGGAAAACGCGCAGGACCGGGCGAACAACCCGGCCCAGGGGCCGAGGGCTGCCCGGGGGCCGGCACCTTCCACGCACCGTCCCCGC
>NW_010432748.1:0-243 GCF_000710305.1 Buceros rhinoceros silvestris | reverse complement strand
ATCCCCTTCCCTGCCTGCACCCCCCACCCCCAAAGTCTCCTCGGAGCTCGCTGGCAAGCCCTGCGAGGGCAGGGTGCCTCTTGATGAGAACAGCGTTAAGAGCTCCTGCCTTGCGTGCCAGGCAGCCTCACGCCCCAAAGACATCGTCACCCAGCGCCGGGCTTCCACCCCGGCCACCGCCCCGCGCTGAGCCCTCGGTTCCCCAAAGCTGCCCAGGGTGGGGGCAGCCGGAGAGGCGCTGCA
>NW_010432747.1:0-33836 GCF_000710305.1 Buceros rhinoceros silvestris | reverse complement strand
CCTTTGGGACTGACGTAGAACTGGATGCGAATCCATTTATTTAATTTCTCAGTATTTGTTGCCGGCTTCAAAAATCACAGAAAATTTGACTGTGGCCCAACGCTTCGTACTCCCTCCCACCTGCCTCTGGGGTGCAAGAACCTCTGGCTGAATGAGGCTTTCCCCCCAGAACAGCGCTGGAACCAGGGTCGTGGAGGGGGCAAATCCCACCACATTTGCCGTTTCCTGTGCAAATTAATTTTTAATGTTTTTCATGTATGTGGCTTTCATATAGCACATTTTACTTGGAGGCCCAGGCAGGCTTGGGGGAATGGGGGGTGGGATGTTTTTACATCTTTTAGTTTGGTTTTTTTTGCATGTTAGTCCACTGGGATGGTGAAACTAGGTCAGTGGGTTTCCACTTTCTGGTTTCCCAGTGCTGTATTATGCACCTGCATTTGTGTTTAGTGTGGAAAGGTAAACATTTAAAATATATTTTAATTGAAAATAAAAGGAAGCATCATTCTAATCACATTCATTTCATACGGTGGGTGGTATTAATGCTCAAATTTAAATTTCAAACAGAAAATACACTGAGTTTCTCACGGATGGATTGGGGAGGAAGGGTTTTCCTTTCTTTAATGGAAGTAACGTTTTCCCTGTTCTGTTAGCAAGGGAGGATGCATTCCAGATCGCCTCCAAAGTCTGTTCCAGAGAACAGCAACCATGCCACATTATGTTCCTCCATTTTACATGAAGCTGTTCATGAATATATTCTTTTAATTAGAACTGCTTTTTAGAGGAAAATGAGTTTATGGATAGAATAGTTAGCTGAAACTCAAATATTTCCGTTCTGATATGCCATCACGCTGTCCCAGAGGAGCTGTACTTCAGTTGCTTAATGTCCTTATTCTCATAGATGGAGTGGATCTCCCCTGCCATATTTAATACTCTGTGATGCATCAGGCCGTGAAATTCCCACAATGTGCTGTCTCTCCTCCCTGAACCAGAGGCTGGTGGAACAGCACAGGCTGTGCCGAGTCGGAACGAGCCCAGGAGGCGCTCCCCTTACGGTCCCTTACCGTGGAGCACACGTGCGGCCCTCGCTGTCTGAACCAGCATTCGGGAAAAATGTTCTGTTTTCCAAAATGGTGATTTCAGTGAAAATTCTTGCCAGAAGTTTGAAGGGGGGAAGGAAGGAAGAAAGGAAGGAAGGGAGGGAGAGAGAGACAGGGAGAGAGGGAGAGACAGAGAAGGAGGGAGAAGAGGGAGGGAGAGAGAGGCAGGGAGGGAGGCCTGGGCGGATTTTGAAAGGGTCGTTGCAGGGCACACGACACTGCCGTACGTAAGCAGTGAAGCTCTGCAGCATCGCCTGCTGGTCTTTGCACATTCGTGTGATCCCCTGATATCCTCTCAAAACGTCTTTATGTACCTGTCAAACATCGCATGGGAGACAGCTGGCCTACTCACAAAACACACCTTTCAGTTCTGGCAGCTCACTGGAGAGCAAGGGGCTTCAGCAAGAGGATCCAGTGCACGTGTGTGCACCCGTGCGTCCCTGCGTGTCTCTCTGAGTGTCACTGGTGAACTGGCCTAGCTGTGGCCTGTGCCGAATCCCCACGGGCCCCTTGCAGCTCACGGCACAGCTTCTCACTGGGGTGGTAACCGTCCTCTAAACAGAACAGCGAAGAGGTAGCGTCTCTTTTCATTCATCCTCCGGAACTGGCATCTCCTGGTTAGTTTTTGTGGCTCAGTGCATAGCGGGGAGTTGAAATGTCTTAATACTCTTGTGATAAAACTGTTGCTCCAAGGTTTCAGGCAGTACGAGAAGAGGCTCTACGTGAAAAACACGCTAGGGAAACAGCAGCACTTCTTTAGGAAGGTTAGTGAGGAGCACGGCATCAGTAGCGAAGCTAGTGCATTTCCAGCAGAAAATCCTGCAAATCATCCACAGGGAGCACCAAAATCACAGTTGCAGTGCGATGTTTTCCACCAGTCTTCGATCACTTCTTTGCTTTCAAAAGTGAAAAAAAGAAATTCTTTTTCTTTAGAACAAAATTGCTTCTTTCTACATTACCTTCTCTTTGGGGTTTCTCTCATATGTTTATTTTTTTTTGTTCCTTGCTGTAGTCACTCAAGAACACAGACCAAGTGAAAACGATTTTAATGCCTTTTCTGGGAAAAATAAAAGTGCTACAGGAAAAACGTTTTTGATAAAAGCTTTTTATTAAATGAAGATTGCTAATGACAACAAAGGCGAGCAGTTGGCAGTCGTAAATTAACTGTGTATTCTGATTTTACAAATAATAGTGGTGAATGTATGTAAGACTGCAGTAGTTGTACAGTTCAAAGGAGGGAGAACGCAGGAGGGAAGCTAAAGCTGGGAAAACATGGAAAATACTGGTTTCGTGATAAAAATACAGAGATTCTAGATTCTTTGTATTGGGATTGGGTTTTATTAGCAAATTTAAAATCAGTAAGGGTATTCAAATTGTAAGCTTCTGAGCAACCCCAAACTTTCCAGAAATACTGTTTTTTACTCTGGCCAAATGCTGTTGGCGCCCGTTTGTCTGAGCGGAAGACTATGTCTTCCACTTCAAAGTTCTGTCAGTTTGGAATAGGAAAGTTTGGAAAGGAGAGGAGATGAGGAAAGTCTGATTAAAACTGACACATTTTAGTGTCACTTCACTGTGAAGACATGCTTCTGCTTCCATCATACGTGCTACTTCATCCTCTTTCTGGGCCTGGTTTTACAGGCCACGTTAAGAGTGGGCTGTCCAGCCAGGCTGCCTGGTTTAAACTGAATTATGGCCCTTTGTGGATCATCACACAAGCACACCACAGGTTGAACAGACGTTGAACTCTGACATACCTTAAGGTACCTCTGGTACCTTAATGAGAAATTAAAAATGTAAAATTATTACCTGTTAATACCTTCTTCCGTAGGCCAGTCTTAGCAAATTATCAAACGCTGTAACAGCCATTGCAGAAATCACACAGGGGATAGGATTAGAGGAATCGAACACGCGCACACGCTACAGTCCTACCTGTGGTTAGCTACTGTAGGAGAAAGGGGGCAAGTCCTGACAGGGATGTTCACTGCAGTGCGCTGTGGGGCAGCTGCTACCCTCAACGAAGGAACCTTAGAAATATCAAGTCCTTGTGTTTTCCCATGTCTTTCATTACCTCATTTTCACCAGTCAATGAACATGTAGCATGTGAAGATACTTCTTCAGTGGCCAGAAAACAATGCTCAAATCATAATTTTGGCTGCAGTTGTGTGCAGAGTGCTCCAGACAGCTCACACAGGGAAAACGGGGTATTTTTGCATCCGCAGGTCTGCACTGGCCGCGTACCGCAGGGGCTTTTGACGCATTATTGCTGCAGGTGCCCACTGGCCCAAGAAGGCAAGGTGTTAAGCATGAATTTTCACAGCTCATGGCCTCTAACCTTTTTCTCCTGGCAGTGCTGTGGGAGACAGGAAAGCAGTAAAGCAGTTGCATCCAGCATGCTCTCAGTGGAAGGTTTCCTTATCCAGAATGACCTTTCCACAACTAATTGCTCCAATTCGACATGTCCTAATAAGGCATGTTTGCACCCGAGTCACCTCGCTGGGATCTGCCGTGCCCTGAGGGGAAGCAGTGCACTGGGCAGGGTGCCCTCCTTGGTGCTGCCTCCCGGGCGCAGCCCGTGTGCTGGAGGCTGTGCAGTACACTGGTTTTCCTGCTCTTCTGTTCCCACCCCATCACGCTGTGTCACAAAAGTGGAGGAGAAACTTGATGGAAGAAGTTTGCTATCTCGCAGAACAAGCTTGGTGGGCATGTTTCACTTTGCTGCGCCTGCTTAAAGCATTTTGAATTTCCTGTTCATCTAATTCCCAGCTCTTTTACATAAGGAGTGAGCTTTTTGGGGATGTTTGCAATTAGCCTGACTTCCTTGCCATTGAAGTCAGGGAGAGTATGAGGGGCTGCTTTCGTAAGTCCTACACAAAAAAAAAAAAAAATCTTCTGGGCCAGGTAGATATCATTGAGTTTGCCTCCGCTGCATATATTCAGTGAGATCTGCAGTACGGAGTAGCTGTTGGTTCCTCCTCACCCTCCTTACGTGGTCTGATTTGAGATGCAGCCGCACTAGTAAAATGAACCTGACAGAAAACCCTCTAATTGAATTCAGGAGGGGAATGCAGGGGTTTTTTTTAATTAAACCATAGACATGCATTTAGTACAGCACGCAGTAGCTGCTGGGAAGAGTAGGATAAGTAATGCACCTAACAAACTGGCAGGAATGAATACAGCACTCAGCAGCAACATTACTACTCATAAAAACACCGCTGAGGCCTCCAAGTTCTGTTGTCACCTGCACAAAGCGGGAAGCAGTGCTCCTCCCTTCAGATAACATCTACTTCAGAGTAAGGACAAATCACCTGGGAATGTGAAGCCCCAGTGGCAGAGGGGCACGATTACTCCCTAACAGGAGCAGCCTTCAAAGGCAGCCACCCCAGACAGCCCCGTGAAAGGCAGGGGACTGCTGCTCTCGCGCCAGCCGCAGCATCCAGACACCCGATGACAGCGTCAGATGCTGCAGAACAGTGGGTCGCACTCATGGCCACGGTAACAAAGGGAGGCAGCTGTTTCCCTCCTGACTCTGTTTGGTTTTCCCTCCTTTATTCTTGACCTGTTGGGATGTCAATGGGACTGGACCCATCCATGTCACAGACAATCCTGACTTTCTTCTTTTTGCTCTCACACTGCCTTGCTGACAAAAATGAGGGGTCTGGCTCAGCAGAGCATCGATACACACCTTTCCTCCTTTCCACCAGTGGTCTAACTTGCCCGTAGCCTGAATCTCCGAGCCCATTGCCAAAGCTCTCCCATGCAGCCAACGAGACAGCGCAAGACACTCAAAAAACCCAGCCCTGGCTCTTCAACCAGACTTACCAGTCTGCTTCCTGCTGCCTAGGAAAATTCTGCTGGCATTTCTCAAAGTCTTACAAATTGCCTTGAGGATACACCATTGGTTGAGACGGCATGACTGATCAATTCCTCCCTCTCCTCCCATCCTCCATGTTCCAGCTTAATCCTTTCAGCTGATGGATGAAACAACAACAACAAAAGAAAAACCCTACAATTTTTAAAATCCCCATGGCAATAATAGATAGATAGATTACAGTCGATTACCAGGAAGTGCTATTGATCAAGGCTGGTGTAGAAGTACACTGGTTTTCTGCAATCAAGCTTACATTACAACTTGCCCTGCATTCAGCATCTGTTTCAATTAAAATGAAAGGGGAGGAAATGCCACTTATTTTAAATAAAAAGCTTTCAAGCTATCCTTGCAGGCTGCTTTGACAATCTAGGACAGATCAAAGCCACTTTGAGAACTCATCCATTCGGCTTCAAATATGATAGCGCATTGTCCATAGAAAACATTAAGGCCGTGTAAGATATCAAAGCAGCAAGTACAGTTTGGGTTTCCAAGCAGTGATCTCAAAACCAGTGAAGTCTGCCAGAATAATAACAGAATGGGAGTGACAGTAATCCCCTCTGCCTCACGAGGCCAAGACATTGGCAACTGCAGACATTGCACCAGAAATTGTTTCTTAAATTAATCAAGCTCTGTCATAATGATAGTGAGGTCATCTGTGCGGCTCCGAAGTCTTGTTCAATACCAGCTTCTCAAAAGTGACTGAAATCAGTCAGTTATGAGTAAGTTAGGAACGGAGGTTTGCCCCAGACCTAATCCCTTTGCTGGCTTGGACTTTATTCTAACTTTCAGCCTAAAGGCACTCATGGGAAATACAGCCTTTCTGTCCTTGCTTTGGCACTGTCCTTTGAACAACGTGTCTCCTTTTCACCGTTTGACGCCTGCTGCTCACGTAATGGCAGACAGCAATCACATCTCCTGTCAGGTTTTTGCCAAGTTTAGCAAACCAGACTTTTTGGCACTCTGCTTGTGTGATAACTCATCTTTCTTCTGAACACTCAGGTCGCCTGTTCCAGTCTAAGTGTGTCTTCCTTGAGTAAAGATAACCGTTCACAATAACCTAAAACAAGTCTCACCAAAGCAGCTACACTGTTCCAGTCACTCTCATCTCTGCTATCATCTCTCTGCTGTGTCTTCTCAATATTTCTTTCTCCTGTCTTCCTGCTTTCTTAGGTTTGCGCTTCCTCCTATTCCGTCTCGTTCCCCCTTGTACCACTTTTTGGTTCCACTTCTTTTCGTCACTGCTGCTTTTCTCATCAAAGGCCAAAATAATTGAGACAAGTGTTGGATCGCCCTTTCCAAACCTGTTGCTTGAATGTGCTGAAGAGTAAGTGGCTTTCAGGGAACAGGATTTATTGGGCTGTTAGCTGGAATGGGGCTGTCTGGTTCGGCATGTTGAGTATCTGAGCACGATTTCTTACTTCACAGCTCCACTGCTGCTCTTCCTCTCTCTAAATGTACTTTGAAGGGCTTTTGTAACAGTGTGTGAAGAGTATGGGTAAGACCTCATTTCGGGGGTGGGAGAGGCAGACTTCACTATCTGTCAGAGGTGGTTTCATGCCCTTAAGATGTATTTTTCAAGGCAGCCAGTCCTGATGCTGTATGGCTAACTTGTCTTCCATCTGTGGAAATCAGAGCGGCTGCCCTGATAGGGTTTTGCCTGTTTGGCTGGAGATAAACTGTTTTAGCACAGAAATAAATGCCTTAACTTGAAGTTCATTTGAACTTGTGGATACACTCAAGTTATTTTTATGAAGCAGCTGCCTATGCTTATTTGCTGTGATTCCACCTTGAAGATGGGACAAACTCCAGATCTTGTCAATAAAAAGAATAAAGAAGTTTTAAATGAGAGATTAAATCCTTGTGTCCTGCTAGGGCATGAGATTAGCTGATGACTAGCAAATTCCACACCACAGCAAGGCCATATTTATTTTTGTGTGGTAAATGCTGTAGCAAGGATAGTTAACAAATAAATAAATAAATAGATGTTGAATCCTTAAAGGAATTTCAAGTGGAGCAAAAACTAATGTGAAAGTTGAGACTTTAACAACCTCGACAGCGTCCCTTTAAATTATGCTTAATAAATACCACAGAGCTGAAGTGTTCTGTGGTTATGCATATATTTGTAACAAACGGCTGCACAAATATTTGGCTTCTAAGGATGAACGAAATGGTATGACATTTGCCTGGGAAAATTAATTACTTTAACATGTGTTGTATAAAATATGAGATAATCATGTAACGTATGTGTGTACTGTAGAGTGTTGCCGAGTGACTAAGTTATTACCAAAGGAAATTTATGAGAAATAAACTAGAAATACTCAGAGATGCTGTAAATGTCATGTTATGCTCAAGGGCCTTTTGCGGCTGAATAATTTTTATGTGGATGAGGAGGATAGGATCGTGCAGTGAAAAGTCCAAGTTGAAATGAGTTAATCTTTGTATTTGCACGTAATTTTATTGGCATTTAATGTAGCTATGATGTTTCTGTTTCAGATTGTAGGGTCAGTTCATAATGGAGTTGACAATATCAAAATAGGCTAAACTTAGTCATGCAGCATAGTCTCAGCTCTGTCTTGTTCAAGAAGAAAAGCTGCCTAATAAAGGCATGGGGAATAAAGCGGTCCTGATAGTCAAACCATGGCTGCTGGGTTGAGCAAAATCTTACTGCCTCATTTACGTGTCTTTTTGGAAGGGTGAAGTAATCTCCTTTAGAGGTCTGGCTTATGAGGAGACTCTCTCTGTGCAACTTTCACCTCTCACAAGCAGGGAAGGTTCAGCAAGCGCCAGAGCTCTGCCCTCCCCTACCATTAGGATGCTCCACAGAGTCTACATGAGACTGTGTGCATGAGAAAGGAATGGAAAGCAGTGAACTGGAGAAATACGGGCTGACAAGGGAAAAGCAGAAACGTACGTTTCTTCTTAGACAAAAAATGTAGAACGTGATGGACTTGATCTCTAAATAATTGCAGGAAATAATGCGGTAAAAAATCTCATCAGTTACACTCATCTTTTTACCCTTAACTAGAAAACTGAAGACAGATGAGGCTATTTTGTGAGCATCTAGCAGAATAATTGAAAAAAAATACTGGGCTGCTTGGGTTGGGGCATGTCTTTATCTACTCTAACAATTATGAAGAATGTGATAAACTAGGGCAGAGCTTGCACTGCGACTGTGTCACCAGCATTTGGTCATGCAGCAGTACAGAAAACAGCTTCACAGGTGGTGATCCTGGGTCAGATCCTACCACGGGAGAGGCACAGCTGGGGAGCGTGAAGGTGGAGGACAGTGTTGGTGAGAGAGTTACAGGATTTGTGAACCTCAGGGAATGAAGGAAGGATAACACACACCCGAAGGCAAGAGACTTGAAGGCAGCAGACTTCAATGAACACAGAGGATATTACCAGGTAATTTGCTCTGGGAATCAAATCTGTGAAAGCGAAGAGCTCCAGAAAAATTCGATGGTTTATTAAGTTAAAAAAAAATATAATAAACAAAAGCCAGTAGGAGCAGAATTACAAAAACCCCCACCATGTAGAAAGGATAGACAAATGCGGTAAGAGACACCTGTGAAATCACAAACTCTTCAGTGATCTCAAGTGCAAGAAGGGAGTGTACAGAACATAGAAAGTAGGTCAAATATCTAAAAATGAATGTTAAAAAAACCCCTCAGCATGAGCATACAGAGACAAAATCAGAAAGTCTAAAGCACAAAATAAAATACTTCTCCTATTCTTTGCTTATACTAATAAGGCATTTTAAGGACATTTTTGATAATAACAAAAAGGGAAACCAAGGGAAGAATTACTCCACGGGTAGGAAAATTGGCAGATGATGCTGAGAAGCACAGTGAGCTTACTGTCTTTTTAAAAGAAGACTGGAAGAGGACAAACATAGTGCTTCTGTTAAACATTGGGACAGGCAATTGTGGAGCCAGGGAATTAGGAATAATCACCATCCCTGTAACTCCTGAGAAAAGACTAAAACAACCAATCAGGTGATTTGTAAGTGCATGGAGATAAAAAATGAGATGAAGCTTCATATGATTTGCCTTCTTCCAAATCCACCAAATTTCCTTTTATGACAAGCAAACAGGCATTGTAGGTACAAGAGAAAAATATGGACCACAGTCAAGGTTGTGTGAGCGTGTCTGTATGTGTGTGCATGTGTGCTGGGGGTCAAGGGGTGGCTGCACAGGCCGACACAAATGTGCTTGGAGGTGCCTTTCAAACAGAGGCAAAATGTGAGATCCCCTCTGTTTCCCACTCCCAGCGCTTATGCAGCTGCCTACGCTGAAGACTGCACTGTCTGTAACAGCTGTACAATGCAGGGAACATCAGAGCTGAAAGGAGCTGGGCGACAGAAACGTGAGTGGTGGCTGTGCTCTCAGAGCTGAGAGCAGCGGTGGCCCTTTTAAGAAAGAGGATGCGCAGTGAGGAGAGGAGGACACAGGGACCGCTTGGAGAATGGTGGGACAATTAGGTGCATAGCTTTGAGCATCCAGGGCTTCTGAGCTGAATGCGGGGAAAGCGTGGCCAAGGAGAAGACCCCAAAAGCCCTGTAGGTAAGAGGGAGCCAGCCTTCCCAGAGCTGGCAGCATCTTGCTGTGCTTCCACATGCTGGATGCTTGGGCCAGTGCCTTCTGGAGAGCACCAGATGTGTGCAAAGTGCTGCAGGTAAGAAAGCCCAGTGTTTAAAATGCCTCTCTGGAGCTGTGGTTCTTCATCTGTGTTTAATGGTCATAGTGCAAAAGACAAGGTAAAAAGTAATCCACTTACAACAGAAAGATGCTGTAGCGGTGAGAATGGTGAAGTGTCACATCCTTGATGAGCAGAGCACCCCCATCTTTCAGTGCCGTAGATAGAGCTGACACACCCCAGGGTTGGTGGGATGTTGTCGATGAGTTTGTGTAGTCTCTTTCAGTACCGTTTTTCACCCAGGATGTGATCGGCAGCATCTACCCAGCATCTGCAGTAACGGCCTGGCAGGAGCCCCGCTGGAAAGGTGCATGAACGTGTGGCCTTTCACTCACGGCCGTCTGGCTCATCGTTTGCTCTGAGGTACACGTTCAAGCTTGTCCCTGTGCTCTTTTTTTCCTTTTGCATAGCTAGCAGCTGTCACTCGCTTGGAAATGGCTGAAGAGATCACAATAACTGATCCAAGGGATGGAATACCTTGTCTCCAGGGTTAGCTGTGCCCAACACCTCGGGGAGAAATGCAGAAGCCATGAGAGTCGGCAGACAGTGAATAAACTGCTTGTTGGTGGAATAAGGGCAAATATAAGAATCCAGCTTCTGCATTAAGAAGTTAAATCCTAATCTGAAGCACAGCTAGCTACCCAAGCCCTGAGACTGCGAGCATTTTAACCCTTGCTAGCGTAACTGCTGGTGGTCTCGTCAGTTGTGGAGTGGGTGACATTTTTTTTTAATCCTGCAAAGCTCTCAAGGCAATGAAGCTTCATCACCTCACTAAGTGGAACAGCCTTACTCTCTCATCCTCTGCCTCTCAGCGTCGCTGAGTCCTCACCCAGCAGTTTGGAAGATTTCATGAATTTCCCTTTGGAACAAAGTCAGATTCACTGAAATGGATAACAATTTTATTAAGTATTAAACACACAGCTGTATTAAATAAGTTAATTTAACTGTATGTAAGAGCCAAAATTCAGTATAATCAGATTAATAGAACGGACTATAATAACATCCATTGAAACAGAATGATGCAATATCAACTGTGTTTGCAGTTTGTGCTGATCTGGAAAGAAAAAAAAAATTGCACCTGGGAAGACTGTCTCCAGAGTATTACTGAGAGGCCTTTCTGTGGTGCAGTTTTTTACGAATCAGAACTATGTACTTGTCAATCGGAAATTAAACCCGTGAGACTCAGTTAATGCATGACAGTGTTCCCTCTGAGTACAAACATGACGCAGAAGCAGTTCGTAAAGAAGACAAGCTCTTGCTTAGTTTAGCTACATGACCTGCTTAGTTCTCAAAGGGACCCATCAAACTGAAATAAGGCAGTTAAAAAAAATTCATTCTAAATAAATTCAGGAACTAACACATCCTGGGATCCCTCTGCTAATTTATATAACTTTGCAATCACATTTTCCTTCTTTTTTTTTTTTGTTGTTATATTTCTCTCTTAGGTGATTACATGAAGGTGGGGGGGGGTGTCTAATCACAACTTTACAGTCCGCACATCGAGTGACAAGTAGCACATAGCATGTTGCCAGCCCATTACCAAGAAAAATGGGTCATGTTTTATCCTGTGCTATGGGCTGGCCGCAGGTTTCTACATTTTCAGTGCTTGGTCAGCCAGAGTGAAGATTGCTACGGGGGCAACGGTGATTAAAAGCATGAAGATTTTTGCAGGGCCAAGCTACAAGCAAGACCTGAGCACAGCAAGGATCTGCCTTTCTGACATACCGTATCAACTGGAGATCCTGGGAAAAGGAAGGGACATCATTCCGTGTGGAACGTGGGTGTTCTGGCCATGACTCCTCTCAGCTGAGACACTCCTCAAGCGGCAGGATTTGCTCTGTTTTGCTGCATATTTCGTTGCCCCTTTTATAAGAACATTTCAGGCTCAGCAGTTTTGCTTTTGGCAGTAAGACAGGTTGGGAGCTGTTTTTCAAACAGGAGCTGTATGGAGGTGAGGGTGGCCGTAGGGATGAGCTGAATCTCTCGGGACAATGATTCATTTGTCTAAATAGAGGAACTCTACATCCACGTACCGCTGGTAGAGATGACACGAACTCCGTATGGATGGTTTGCATATCCTAAGGTGTTCCAATGGCACTAGGCTCCCTCGTTCAGGCGCCTGAGTCCTGTCCTCTCTGTTGCCCCACCAGATGAGGTGGCATCCAGATCTACAACATGGTGGATGGAAAATTGCATACGTGCAGGGAAGGCACTTTTTACAAGAGAGGTCCATCAGATGAAATTTTTGATGCTTAGGAGGGCAAAACGCCCGAAGGACTTCGTTATGCCTCAGTGAACCCCTCAGCAACACTAGGCTACCTGAAAAGCCTCTCACTGCACTGGATTGGCACATCCCAAAGTCACTGGAATTCACAGCTGGAGGGGACACTCTACCAACCCTCACTGCCTCCTGCACTGAGACAAGGCTGAGCATTTCTGAACTATCAGTGCCGGATGTTTCCTTAATCTTCTCTTTGATATGTCAAACAGGACATGGGTATGTCTTTCAGTGCTGTGTGATTCCCGTCATTAGGAAGTTTTTTCTGTTGCCTAGCCTAAATCTTCTTTAATTCAGTTTAAGCTGATTTCTTCTTGTCCTCCTTTTGATGGACATGATGAGCAGTTGATCATAATCCTCTTTGTAACAACCTTGTACGTACTGGAAGACTGGGAGGCAGACTTTCTGAGAACTTGGTTTTGGCTTTAAAGTAACTTTTTCAAATTATTTTGGTTTTTACCACTTGGCCACAGAGTAGGCAGTATTCATAAAAGAAAGAGACAAGAACACGTGTTTGAAAACCTTCTCTAGTCCTCTGCAAATGCAGGTTTTAGTCTTCTCAGAGGCATCCTGTCCGACATTAAACTGATACTCTTATTTATCACTGTCATGTGTAATCTGTAAATCCTTCTAGTGAGATAAAGGTTTGCAATTTTGTTCCAGCAAAAATGTTTGGAGACTTCAACTGACTGGTGCCTCTGATCCCTTACTGAACTTGCAGTGGCCTAAGTGACTAGATGCTGAGCCAAGGAAAGCTGTATTAGGTAATCTGGGTAGGAACACAATAGACTTCCCACTTCTTACAAAGCTGGAGATTAAGAAAAGCAGTGCAGATAATCAACGAAACTAAAATAAACCTGGTTTTAGAAATCACTCAGGAGCATTTTCTCAGCTGTGTAGGACGGAAGGTGCCACTTCAGCTGTGTGTGTTTGGCTCCTGGTGTGAACCTCAGGCTGCACGTGTCCCCTATCTCCTCCCCTCTTCAGAAAGAAACATCTTGCACAAAACTCGATCTGCCTTTTCTGAAAAATGAAACCCGTTTGTCAAGGAACAGGAACCCAGTCTGAAACACAGGGTCGGTTGGCACTGCTGCCGTTCATCCATGAGAAACGCTGACAGCCTTTGACAGCAACACAAAACCTGTGGGCGCCTCACGCTGGGTGCCTAAAGCACACAGGAACTGCAGGTATCCAATGAGGGTCTCTTGGCCACCCTGTGGTGATGACCGTGTCCTATTAACATCCATTCAGGATCTGGACCTCCATAAGTCCTGGAGAAGAAACGCCTCATAGTAGGTGCTATGCAAGTGTACCGGGTAGATGAGGAGGACCTGAAGGACACGCTGCCTTTGTGTCCCTGAACGCTCCTCTCATTTCCCCGGTGGTGATTATTCTAACACAGTCCGTCACTCCCACAGCTCTTCCCTCACTGGTCTTCTTCAGCCAGCCCAGTCAGAGAAGCGGTCTTGGTGCTGGGCACTGTGGAAACACTCTGCAGAGCATCTTTGTCACTCTTTGGCTGGCATCTTCTGGCAGATGATTCCTGCCGCCAGCTGGATATGGACTGGTTTATTCAATTGCTCTCTGCAGAGGCTGCTCCCCTCAAGAGGTTCAGGTTTTTCCAGCCCCTTTCCTTATGTCCTCTTTTTTCCTCACAAGCAGAGATCCCCCTGGTGCTTCCTGAGGAAACTTCTACATGCAGCATTAGGAGAAAGTAAAATCAAACACTCTCGAGATCTTGTGATCTCCCTCCTACCTGGTCTCACTCCTTCATCCCCTCTTCATCTCTGAAGATGCAGGCTGATGGTTGAGGCCCCAAGGGAAGCACCCACCTGAGCCTGGAGCTGGTGCTGGGAAGAGGGCTGGGGGAGAAGCAGCTGTGGGCAGCCTCCTTGGGGAGCTTCTTCCCAGTGCGGTCCCTCGTCTCCTCATCCAAGCTGTGGTGCAGCCCTGCCCAGCCACAGGCCCTGCTCATCCTGGCCCCCACCCACAGCCCACAGCCCTGACCAGGGCTGTGCCCGGTGTTGGGGGCTGGGGCTGTCCCGGTGACCCTGGCTGCTCCAGCCCCTGGGGACGAAGGCAGGTAATGGGGTCTTGCTTCCCCACACAGGATTTAACCCGCCCACAATGCCAAGCAGGGAAGTTTGACCATTATTCTTATTTTATCAGCAGCAGTTAAACTATTTCTTAAAGGAATTGCGTTCCCATCTAAAATAGATCAAGCAATAAAAATGTGTGGAGACCAGACGAGGGAAGCTGTGCAGAGGCACAGCACGTGGAGAATTTGTATCTCTCTCCCTTCTTATTCGAAGTGCAGGTGATAGGCTGCACAGTTCACATAGTTACGGAGCTCTGGAGAAGGTTAGCAGTTACCTCTTCTATAATATATAATAACGTGGGGGAAAACAGCCTTTGAAACTGTCGGAACAACAGAAACTCTTCGGAAAGGTAAATCATGAGCATAACGTGGCCAAGACTTCTTATATTGACCAGAAAGGATTTGCACTGAGAAATCCTATTAATAGAGGTTATTTGGATAAATCTTTTATGCGACAGACTTCATTTATATTACATGTACTTCTCCCATGGCATGTCTGCTAAAACAAAGTGTTTTTAATAATATATTAATTTTGCCACTTACAAACATACTCACCAGCACTTCGTTTCTCCTGCAGAAGCGAAGTCAAGCTTACAGATCTGTACGTGCCGGGATTGCGCTGCTCCCTCTTGGGTTTTGGTGTGAACTTCATTAAACACTCACCAGTTCCCAGTAATTCCCTTTCCAGTACGTTGTCACAACTGCTCCACAAACGCTTCCCAGCATTTCCCTCTCCCTTTACAACCCTCGGATGTGGTTTATCGCTGCGGTGTGGGTGCTCTGACAATTTTTAATAGTACTAATTGCCTTATTATCCACTCCGGCGCAAGAGTAAAACCTTCTGACATTTTCCTTCCTTCCCTGAGGAAAACAAATCCCAGCTCCTGGGATGTTGCCTTCTGCTGCCTCTGTGATTACTGGGGCAAGGAATTCCTTTAGGCCCTTTCCTTTATCAACCTCATCCGTCACCAGCTTTCCATTCCCATCTCTCTCTCAGTGCTCCCTGATCACTTTGCATTTTCCATTATTTTGTATTTGGTTTTTTCTCTTCCTTTTTCATTTGCAATGCCAATCTTCGTCACATATTCTATTCCTTATTTTCTATCAATGCACTTTTTCACGTCAGGCTCGGTGATACTTACCTTGCTCCAGTTTACTATTTTTAAATTAGTGTAGGAGTGACTATTAAAAAAAAAAAAATCTTTTCCTGGCTGTTCCATATTTGAGAATTTGCTGCAACAACTCCAAGCAAATCACACATGCACACAAATTCCTGTATGTCTCACCAGAGGATCTTAATTTTCTAAAAGCAAATCTAGTATCAGAAAAACATTTGCCAGGTCTCTAACCTTTCCAAGGCTGACATAATATATTTGTTGGGGATTTTTAAAGTGAAAAACCGGGATTAATTGCTGTACCACGTACCTTCAGTATCTATTTTTCCTGCTCAGTGTGAACAGTAAGAAGCCACAGAAGAGCATTTCTGATGTATGTTCCGACTAAACGCAGGAGGAACACAGCGAGCCTGAGCGGAGTAACATCTGCCTCCCCAGTCCCGTAGATCTGCTGCCGGACGGGATCGCCGGAGCCTCCTGCTCACGGCAGGGCGGTTGATCATCAGCTGAACCAGGTCAGCTGTCGCTCTGTGTAGCCAAATCCTGTAATGCCTCGAGAAGGGAGAACCCATACCCACTCTGGGAGACTTGTCCCAGTGATGCACCACCCTCCTGGTGGATGAGCTTTTCCTACTGTCCATCATGACCCTCCCAAGCTACAACCTGTGGCTGCTGCTCCTTGTTGAGAAGGGTTTGGCTCCATCATATCTGTAACTCCCCTTCAGGTAGTCGTAGGCCATCTTAGATTGCCCCTCAGCCTCCTCTTCCCCAGCCTGAACAACTTCATCTCCCCTTTGCAGGTCCTATGCTTTAGCTCCCTAATCCGCTTAGGTGTTTTTCTCTGGATCCTTTCCTATTTCTCCACATCCTTCTTGAACTGGAGGTCTCAAAAGTGGTCACAGTTTTCCAGGTATGGACTCACCAATGCTGAGTACAAACTGGTGGATCACAAATTTCCGTAACAGCTGACCACGCTCCTCCTAAGGTGCCTCACCATGAGATCTCCTTCATTTGCAGTGAGACTGCAGGGTTCATTCAAATTTGAGGTCCACCATAACCTCCCTGCACTTCCAGCATAGCTGCCACTCAGCCAGCGCCTGTCTGCAGGGTGAGCCTGCCACAGGTACTGGCCTTTCTGCTTCTCCTTGCTGAACGCTCTGACTGCTCTTTCTGCCACGCTCAAGTTCCTCTGCTCTGCCTTTGAACCGCAGCTCTGCAGTGCGGTACGCCAAACGCCTCTCCTCACCTGGCGTCACCCACAGTTTGGTAAGGGGCTGCATTCTGGCCCATTGCACACATCATCAGCGTGAAGATAGTGAACAATATTCCTGCAGCGGCTGTCCCTGAGGTGCTCCGCTTGTTACCACGTCCAGTGGACGCCGAGAGTGATCGCTGCCCTTTGGGCCTGGCGGTGCAGTCAGTTTTCAGCCCACGCAGAGCTCCCCTTCTCTATATAGCCAGTAATTTCATCAGAGGAGAAAGGGCTGGTCAAGCGCGACTTGCCCTTGGTAAATTACCTCGTCATCCCTCATGCCCTTGGCGTTTCAAACACGTTTCACGGAAGTCATCTCACCCAGCCTTCAGTACCTGCAGGTGAGTAAGTCATGGCCTGGGCTGCCATTAAAAACAACGGGGACAAATGGGTCCTTCTAAGTCAGAATCATCAGAGCCCCTGTAGGTGTGAGGTTCAGAGCAAGGTGAATTTGCCGCAGAAACGCCTGTTTCCTTTCATTTACAAGCAGGCCATGGCGAACCCGCCTTCACATCCGTATTCAGACAGACAAATCCTACTTCCTGTGCCTTTACCTCCCAGCGGTGTGCAGCCCCTGGTTCTTCGATTCTCTGCAGACTACCTGAGGGTCTCAAAGCCTAACTAGGGCTTCCTGCAGCAACAGGAAAAGAGAAAAAATTCATATATCACTTCCAATATTTGTTCTACCTCTGCTTTCATATACAAACGAGTTACTCAAAGCGTATGCTTGGCTTTACTCGCACAAGCAGCCTCAGAACAAGCTCCTACAGAAGCCAGCCTGCAATTTAGCTGGCACGAGAAACTTTTAAGTTTGGAAACTAAATATCATATCTAGTGCCATATAAATAGAAAAAAAACCCCAACGACAAACAACTCCTCATGTTGCAGAAAGGCAATTTGTCAGTATTTTCTAACCTTAACAATCATATACTGCTATAGGAGCGTTGAGAGTATGGAGTCTCTTATTGCTGTTCTCGTTCCTCCTCTTTATCGTCCCAAGTGGATTTTGAAACATTTGCCCACACTCGATTTTCATACGCCTGTAAGTTTTTCTTACATTTACAGATTTCCTCAGATGTATTTTGGCTTAGATTTCTGTCTAAGCAACATCTACCTATCAAGGCATTTCAATTGTCTCACTGGAGAGGATCTGAAAGCCGAAAATAAAAATCTGTGTATCTGGCTGCAGCATGAGTTTGCTGTCTGTTATATACATGAGAAAAGAGCAAAACCTTTACTTCACAATTAATTCTTCAAGAAAGAAAGAAGTTTAATTCAAAAACCATACTAGATACATTGGTTCTTAATTCTCTAGGTCCGAGAGTACCTACTGGCAAGTCTGTGTAGACAGCCTCTTGTTTTTACAGCTTAAGGCTGTGAGCTGTTGATCTTGTCGGGCTTTGATGGTTTACCCAAGCCCGACGTTGGAGGCAGCCTGTGCCCAGCAAGATCTCCCAGCTCCAGCACAGCACCACGCTGTTTCCCGTCAGTGGGTGAGTGCACAAGAGCTGGCGTTACCTCTCTGCACCGTGTTCCTCAGCGATCCAAGATTTCACTGACCTCTTGGCTTGAACGTGGGGCCAAACCTGAGTGAGGTTTCAGGCTGCGCTGAATCAGCACTGGATGCTTTGTGCCAACCCACCCCAAATTACCTTGATTACAATTGGCTTCTGGTCTTACAGGTCCTGATGAATGTCAGCTGTCTCAGTAGTTCAGAGTCCACCACTCGCTTCTCAAATCGCCCTAAGATACCAAACATCAGCTTTTCTATGTGTCCCATCACTGGGACACCACTACATTCCTCCAAACCTGCTTCCCAGTCAGACAGGGGAAAACAGCTCCTTAATCTCATCGCTCCTGTCTAACTTCTGGACTATAATACAAAAAGACACGGGAGGACGAGACCTCCTGCTCTTGGCAGATTTGATTCTAGTCATTCTCCACCACCACCAACCTGCCCCACGCACAGTCCTAGGGTGACCAAAACCCCCATTTTTTTTTTTTAATGATCAATGTTGTGCTGAATTTGGGTGAATGTTCTCTTTTTCCACTGTCACCTACAGACACTACACAGGCAACTGCACGCTACAAAAGTCTGAATTTAAAGTAGCTCTTTCAGTTTTCAAACATTCTCTGAAAGGTTAGGAGAAGGTTCTACTGATGCTTCTTCACATTACTGTGCGCTACATGTTACAAAATGTGCAGCTGCACCAATTTTGAATTAAGGTATTGACTTCATTTTACTCTGTATGCATCCTTCCTTCAAGACAAATTCACTTGAATCTAGGAGGCAGCTGTATCTTTAACTACAACATTTTAATTTTCAGTCCAGCTACTAAAACAGAAACAGCCTTCAAAGATTCAGCCAAATTCTGGCCTCTTAAAATTTAGTGGTAAGAGCGCAACGGTTTTGACCAATCAATCACTTGAAATTAAAACTTATTGCCCAATGCAGCTTTAACTGAAAAGAAATAATTTTGGAAAATGGATTATCCCGTTAAGATAATACAAAACAAATAGCTGATTTATTAGCAGTCTCTCCCCAAACTCATTATTTAATAAACTGTCAACATCTGCTCACTACAGAGGGGGATACACGGCGTGCCTTAGTCAGTCACTTAGTGACTGCTAACAACTGTTTGAGGGGGAAAAACCACACAAGCCTGTAGAAGGCAAAGGGAGGATAATCTGACAACTAGAATGACTTTATCATGGACTTCACCAAGCACTACTAGCTATGCCCAGAGCAACCTAAAGGTGCTTTTCTGGCATCTTTAGGTACAGCTGAGCATTCTTGCAATTTACCTCAATGCGGCCCCATCTTTCCTGAACAGAGCGGCCCGTTCACAGCCCTATTATGCCTTATGGGAAAGGTGTTCCCCTGTGCGACGTTCATGTTTTCCATCTTTCAGTTGTTCTTCCCCTATACAATAGAAAGTATAGAGATGCTGGCTTAACCTTTAATTAATTTACAGATTTCAAACACTTTCCTTCTTAATCATCTCCTTTCTAAAACTGGTGTCTTCCCAACCCCCCCCAAAAATGCTCCTCAAATAATTTTCCTTCAATCTTTATTTCACCTTCTCTGAATCTTCTTAGCCTGCGTTAGTTTTTGCCAGAGAGGGTAACAGTGACTTTGAAATCATTCCAGAAAAACTCACCCCCAGAATCCCAGTATTTGTTATGCTCCATCCTTTTCTCAGTAACTCCATCAACATTCATATTCGTGCATCATAACACACAAGACCCTGCTCTGAGCCAACACAGGTGAAATCTCAGGTATTTGCAAGAAAAGCTGGATTTGTCTCAGTACTTTATCAAAGTCTGCAACCCCATCATCTCCTGGCCGCGTCAGTTCTAGCCGTAGTTCCTGGTAGCAACCCCTCTACCTCACCAGCCTCAGGAACTGCATCAGAGAACTGAGCAGGTATTGATGTGCCAGCTGTCATTCTTCTTTTCCACTCATGAATGCACTATGTAAAGCCAATCTAAACACAAACCACCACTGTTCACTTTTTCAGTTATACCGTTTCTCCGTATTTTTTGGTCCCTCAGACAGTTGGCATTATGCTTCTTGCTCCAAAAAATAATTTAAAAACCCTCAAGTATATTTAACTCCTTCCATTCCTTTATTCATTGCCTTACCAAGAATCTCAGAGAGTGGTAACAGAACAGCACAACTTTTCTCTGCAGGGATGAGTCTTGCATACTACTGTGCGAGTTGTTTGAGGTTTGGGTTTTTTTAACCATGAGTTAAATTCCCCGGTCACATAAGCAGCCTTTTTAGCAAGCACAGGAACAGATGCTCCCTTGAAATCTGTTCACAAAACAGAAAGGCATTACAAGGTGTTAAAGGCAGGTGTTAGAGGATCGTGTTACCGAGGTGGTCACTGCACTCCCAAAGCCCTTCGGAACGCCCGCGCTCATTCCAGTCAGGGTGAGTGACTCACATCGGTTGGCTTCGGCACCTCTCTCGACATGCCAAAATCCCATTACCTTCATCAGCAGAAAAGACCTGACGTTACCCTCCCATTATCCTTTGGACTGAACATTAAAGCAAAGAGACTTTTCATGTTTTAACACCATCTTTCTGATTTTCTTTAAATTCTAGATGACTCAGCACACACATTCCTCCTTGGGCTTCCCCTTTCCAATAAACTGCGACAGTTGTGTTCACATAGCTTTAGATACTCACATTAAACCAAAATCTTAGGATACTAATACGTTATTTGTGGCCGTTTATGTTCCCTGGTTTTGGGGGTTTGGCTTGGGGAGAGGTGTTAAGTTTTATTTTCAGAAGTCTTTAACGGGATTTAGCTTAACTAAACCTTTAAACTGCAGATATGCATAGCGTGCTTCATAACTTACCTCGTCCAGAAGCACGCGTGTCTGAAGCCAACATTTAATACAGACCTCTGAATTCCACAGATGCCCTAATCTACACGGAAGAGGTTAGTACGTCAAACGCCTCTCACACGCAGCCTGGCTGATGGATGTTCATCCCATGCCCCGTATATCCGAAGTTCACATCCATCCCCCTGATGCCAGTGAATCCCTGTTGTTGTTCAGACACGTGAACCCAACAGAGCCTGAGTGAGAGAGACTCCATTTCACATTCACAGACAGTGAAATGTCAAACGAAGTGACAACTGTAAAAAAAATAATTATGTCTGAGTTGGGGAGTGGAGCGTGAGCGAGTGAGTATCACTTCCATCTAAAACGGAGTGTAGGAGCACAACATCCCATCAACACCTACAAAGCACCGGCACGTGCAGAATGCTCAGACGAGAGCCTCAGCTCTTTATGGCACCAGCTACTGAAGTCTGACACCACCTTCCTGGTTTGCCGAAGGTAGAACAATTCGGCATCAGATCACGGTGCAGTCTGCGCTTGCAGTGGTTATCTGGGTACTGCGGTGTGTCACCACTGAGTTTACATGTCTGGGAAAAATAATGCATATACCTTTAGTTAGCACACAAATCTCACAAGTATCTCTGCAAATATTTGTACCAGCTGCCTGCAGGCTTATAAACATGAGACTTTCTTATTCTCTATGTACACAAAGGCCAGAGTCAAAGTTAATTTTCACCTTTAATAAGCTCATGATTCTTTGCTACTTGATACTCTGTAAAAAGGTATTACAGATTGATAGTTTATTGCAGTGACTTCTAAAGAACACGGACAGCCATGAGGCCAAAACTACAATATCATATACATAATGTAGTCGTTGATGCCATCTATTACAGCATGAAGAAAAATACATTTAGAATAAACAATATTTAACTGAAAACATAGAAATGGAGCTTTCTTTCTTACCGTATGGTTACATATCTATATTCCAAGAATAACATTTTAAAAAATGCTAGATCTTGAAAGGTCATAGATAAAAAGAGTCATGATGAAGATGAACCAGTTTTGCCCAGAAATGCTATAACGAGCACACTGCACAGTTTTTCAGCAAATCCTAGTTTTGCCAAGCTTTGAGAGGCAAAAGCCTGAAATGTAAAAGCTTCCAAGCTGTCTAGCTAGTCCACTCGTCTTGCTCTGGAAGGCCCAGTGACCCACGCTGCTTTCAGACAGTGTGTCACCCCAGCTGTTCTCTGCTGACATGAATGCCATCAGGGAGACAATTCAGGTCCTTACGATGCCAGGCCTAACAAAAAGCCTCCAACAAATCCACTGGACACCACGATGTTTTGTTTGATAAATTCTGTTGACTGAGAAGAAGAAAAATATTTGTGAAGAACTGAGTTATTTGTGTCTGATCGCAGCATTTAATACTTGTCACAACTGCCTGGAAACAAAAATACTAAAATTATGGAGGGGGGTGTGGGAGGAAGCAACGTATTTGAAAACATACAAAGCTAAGTGGCAACTGCCAGCACCAATGGAGTGAAAACCGACTCTTGGCTGCCTGTAGCAATATATGTAAAACACAGTTAGCATTTTAGAAGTCAAAATGCAGAGGCATTGTCGTAGCAATTTCATGCCAGTATCACTCTTATTTTGATTAAAACAAGACAAACTCCCTTGACAAAAAAGCATCGGCACCACCATGACTTCAATTTTGATCACATGAAAGAAGTTTTTAAAATAATACTGTTTTTTAGAAGACTAGTTCATTGGAAAATAAATACACTTCATCATGAGCCAGCTTCCTAACAATCCTACAAAAACCACTTATGTATGACATTTGTGTACAACACTGCATGAAGTAACACCACATTATATCAAATGTGTTATTTCATAACTCCTTCACTTCAAGCACTGCAGATTGGCTACTAGTACACAATTAGAAGAAAGTAATATAATCTGAGAAAAAAATAAAGGAAAAACCATATAGGTATAGAAGAAACTTCCCTAGAAGTTCTCTCTTGAACTTCCACTTCACATAAAAATGTAAGGTAATGTTAATCAACCTGTGTGCAGCTCCACAGAGGTTAAATCTGCGATATCAAAACTCTTAATTACAGAGCGCTAGTGTCCCTGCTCTTACCCTGTCTGCAGCACATTCCAAGTCAGGATTCACCGTTACTGAGAAACTTAGATAGCCAGTGTGAAATGTGAAAGTAAGCAAAACCGGGCTAAATATACTTAAAACGATTAAATAAAAGTCTTCAAATGACTTTTGAAGAATGCAGCAGCCCCAGTGCTGCTGATCAGTATCACAGGCTGCCTCTTTTCAACATCTGTAACTGACGCATTCTGAAGACAGATACTCTTCAAACTGTATAAAAGTGAGATAAAACCCACCACTCCAGTTACAAAGTAGTTATAGCTTCTCTCCAGAAAGGAAGGTCAGTCTTTTCCAACCAAGTAATTTTGTTATCAGCAGTCTAAGACTTGTTATTTTGTTTGTAGCTTCCATATTTTAACCACAACACCCTCAACCTTTTACCGTGTTGTGACCTTACTGGCTTCCTCACAGCCAAGACTCTGCACTGCAGTCCCCACGCCGTATCGGCCGTAGGAACACACTGACTTTGAAGCCAGAGTGTCGTATTTAAGAGTGAAGAAGATAGAAAGCTGAATAAGAGAGCACCATCTGATAACCTTTAGGAAAATATACAGCCAGACCATTTCTGACGCCCTCCAGTTTTGCACCTGCATTTTCAACTAATCATCACCTACAGCAGAAGTAAGAAAAACTGGCTGGTAGAGAACAGTTTATCACCTTAGACTTACCTCTTCAATTAGAGTATTGATTTCCGGTGCTGCCTTATTTGCACGCTTTTTTAACTGTTTTTTTGCTTTGTTTACATCTTTTTCCACTCTCTTCCAGTCAACTTGTACATATCCACTATGACTAGCAATCTAGGAAAATAAAGGGTATTTAGTAGAGGTGTAGTTAACACTTCTGAGCCACAGTAGCTCAGTGCCTATGAAGTCTTCCCAAACACACCACCCCCCTTTGTTTTCTTTTTAATTACAGATACAGGAAAAGACACTGTTCCACTTACAGCAAGTACTCGGGTTCAAACCCATATTTTCCAGAGTAACAGCAGTTCAGATTAGAATAAGCAATGGCAAAGTTCAGTAGACTTGTTAACTCCACCAGTTCTCTATTCTTGAGTTATAAAAGTATTAAATAATGGAGTTTTTCTTCAGCATTTACTGTAACTTTGACAAGTAAAAGGAAAAGCACATCCATAGGATAACAACGAAAAAACTGTTTCATTTCAGCTTCTTTCAAAATTGTGGAATTCTGATATGTGACAGGGTATCTGGGGCTAATCAGAATCATCCTTAGAAATACAAAAAATTATTATTTAAACTGTCCAACAAAAAGGTATTTGATACTAGAGAATTCTCACATTTTCTACAAAACAAAGCCAGTAAGTAGAAAATCAACATGCCCAGCACAACTTCTGTAACATCAGCAAAACATGTAAATTTTGGGAGGTTGTTCATACCAATTTAAACATTTTGGGAGATTGAGAGTAAAAAACATCCATGAGATTTTTAGCACATTTAACCATCATCACAACCCTTCACCTTATTTATCTTACTAAGATTTGATCCTGGAAAAAACTAAGTTGTTCTGTTACTTGACCAACATTGACAGTCCTACGAGACAATTCATGACAGAAATACATGTTTATGTGTTTTTAAGATCATAGCTTAAGGAAAAAAAATATTAAAAAATCAGGCAATTGCAGCATGCTTTAGAGAAGAGTTTAAACAAACCCTTGGGGGAAAAAAAATAAATAAAAAGTAAGAATCACTGCTTATTTTAACTGCTAGGACAAACAGATTTAGACCACTAACTTTACAGGTAAACAACTGCTATCCAAAAACTCTTCTTTATGAAGAGTGAGATTTCACATGTCCTTCTTAAGGTCACGTTTGGCAAATTCACATAACTTATGTAACAGCATTCTAGGCTAACGGTGCAATTGCTAAATAGAAGTCACACGCAATGACTTCTGTGGAACAGATACTGAAATACACAATTTATTAAGCTTGGCATAAAAAGAAATGTTTCACATCGCTCACAGGCACTGAATTTTGACTTTCACTTAGTTATTTGGTGGAAAGAACTATAATTAGACCATCTAGCTTGTTTTACCACAGCCACAATAATTAAGCAACATATTTCACCACAAACTAGAATTTAATGACCCTGAAAAAAGCCCTAAAATGGAACAGGTGTCAGACAGATTTTGTCTGAACTCAACACGAAGCTCTTATAAGACCACCTACATAAGAAAGTAAACTTCAGCTTCCATCTTTGCACAAGACTTAAAAGAAACAATTTGCTGGACAAATGCAAAATTAACTTATTAAATATTCCACTCTCCTTTACTTCACACCTCCGAATTTGGAGCTTGCCTGTCTATTATAAAACCATTTAACCACACGGGCACTCATGTTACGCGGGGGTAGCTAATTCAGGACTGTCTACAGAGAATGAAAACATGAAGCCAGTTTTAAAGCTGTACGGGTTGCACATCCAGTCACTGGACAATGTATCAAGAAAAAAACTATGTTGCACACTAGGGTAATTTTTATTTATGAATTCAACATTACCACAAGACCTTCATAAAGGCCCAAGCACTGAATTGGTGCCTTCTAACTCATAAAAGTGAAAACTACGCACGGACTGATCTACCCAGTCCAAAACAATGTAAGAAACACTAACATATTTGCTTGCTTGTAAAAAAAAAAAAAAAAAGGCAAATGGACTTTAGAAGAAACATTTCTTTAAGAATATTTTTTTATTAGCTCATACAGTACCAAGATGAGGCGTAAGTTTTTAACTAAGCTCTGTTTAGCTCTCCAGTAGGTACAGCTTACGTTTTTATCAAAACTCCAGTTTACACAATAAAAATTATACTACTTTTCCCCCTGAACTTAGTAGCAGAGATCTTAAGTTCTGCTTTTGAGTGTTGGTGAGACACGCTTCATAATTTAGACCCCAATACTTCATAAAACCCCCTATTTGCTTACAACAGGAAATCTACATACACAAATTCTTACAGTTCACTGGTATTTTTAAACCCAGTTCCTACAATAACAAAGCAAAACAGTAGTATTCTATTATCAGTTCCATACTTATATATATTAGGGAGTCATATAGGTCTACACACATAAATATATTCTTAAAGAAACATGGGTTGTGTATACATGATAATGGAAAAAAAATGTGATTATATACATCTCTCTCATATATACCACATCAGTAAAATTTAATTTGGTTCAAGATCTTCCAGAACCGTTGAAAAAATAATGGATTTTTTCCACAAAGACAATTGCAAAAAACCACATCAATGCAGAAATACTAAAAATGTGTGCATATTTCTCTATGCTAATCAAAGAAAACAGAATCTTAAGAGGGAAGACCTCATTTTGGGAGTAATACTGGAGAGGCGTGCAAGTACTCCATTACTGTGAAACATTACTACGAGAAAGGAGCAAAAAATGTTTAAGAGCAAAAAAATTTACATGGCAAGATGGGACAAAAGAGTTTTAATTTATTGAAGGACAAAATCTCTCATACTTAAAAAGCCCAACCGAGCCCAGAGGTACAAGTGAGCTCCCGGAGCTCAGCTGCTCGCGCAGCACACAGAAGCTACGCACGCTTCTAGGTATTTCCCGGTATTTAGATAGGTAGCAACGTCCACCACACTCAACCATGTTCCAGAACAGATCTGACAAGTCTCTAACTTCGATATACAAAGACAAGGAGGGACTGAGAAAAGATACAACACTTGTTTCTAAGAGTTAAACTGCAGAGGCTTTATCTTCAGCCATCATCTGCTGGCACGGCTCCCCTGTAACCAGTAGAACTATTCCAGTTTACAAAGGCAGAGAACAATGCCCCTCCATTTCACGGCAAAACCTGCCAGAAATGTGGTATTTCTTTCAAAGGCTAACTTCCAACTACCATTTGCTTTGGCTATTCCACTGAACGTTCCCTCAAAGTCGGCACACATCAACGGTCAAGTGGGATATTCAACACAAAACCGAACAGAAGCCCTTCCTATTAAGACCCCACCCCCAGAAGCGTATTGTTCTCTTCCCTCTTCACTGAGATGCCACATCACCATCACCGCACGGTATCAACAGACACCTGTACAATATACAGCCAGGGATATCTTTTTAATAATTTTTTGTGTTGTTTTCAAAGATTTACTTAAGTTAAAAAATAATTTAATGAAGAATTGAATTAATCCATGGCACATTAATGGGATGAGGCAAAAAATATTAGTGAAAGCACAAACAACTGAACAAAAATACAATTTTATGATTAAGTAACAGTCAACACACAACGGAAAAACCTGCAGTTTGTATGTTGACTGCAGAGAAAAAGCAATGAAACCATTACTACGGGTACAGGAGTTTAAAAACACAGAAAGAACAGCTGCTCATTAAGAACAATTGTTTTAACTAATTCACTACAGCGGAAACACAAGTTCGTACTTCCCTAATCTTCAGGATTTCACTAAACTGTGCTGTATAAACTAGAAGTTGTAAAAGGAAAATCCCTTGCTTGTTATGATTCTGTATTTTCCTCAATATAGTGCACGGGTATTGGCCCAATATCAGAATATTTAAAGAACTACATCTATTTCAATACAGGATAATTAATCAAATTAAGCTGTTGAACTATCCAGCACAAAGATGTGATAACGCAAATTCCTTATGGTCATTTTTATTTTCTTCCTCAGACTACTTTTCATTTAACCTGTATTAAGACGGAAAAGCTTCTAGGTCACTTACAAAAATCTGAAAAAATCTTTTCTGCTTCTTGTACAAACTGACACTTCTACTAGTCCTGAGATGAAGTCATCGCGCGCTGGAAAAAAAAAAAAGCCTTTTTTTTTTTTTTAATTTCAGGACTGAAATGTTTCACTGAATGGGCTAAGAATCTTGCCTCCTGTAGTTCCTCTTCTTGCTTTAGCACGTAATTATAATGTCAATATTGCAACCGACAACTGAAAGAAATCTGCAACTTCAGAGAAATTTACTGATAAAAAGGAGGTTTCTAGTCATGTGCTAAAATCCTCTCTGCCCACTCAGGAGAAGTGCAAACACGTATTCATAGGGAATTAAAATCACGGTGTGATCTTTAAATGAAAAAATTAATGACTACAGAAATGTAATTACTCTATAGAATTTATGACTCAGCTTTAAAATGAAAAACGCTTTGAATTAAAATCAAAGACCAAGGCAGTTACTTCATTTCCTTCCAAGAAAATCTAACCTTACTTAATTAAAGATACAGACAATTCAGTCAAAATAAGCAACTCGTTTTCCTCTTCGACAATATTCCTTTTCAGATACACTGTAAATTAAATCAACTATGACACCCAAACACATGGCAAATCTAATTTTGTACAAGAAAGCTCCCCAAACTTCACAGCTCAACAAGCAAAAATACTGCCCAAGTAATGTGTTTTTAAGCAATTTCTATTTTCCTTTGACTAGTTTTAATTTTCTAGCTTCCTGTAGTCAGAAGGAGTAATGAAGGCACCTGCAGGCAACATTCTGCCTGCTAGCCCTGGACGCCAGCCCTCTGTTCTGTAGGCTCCCCAGTCTTATTTAGATAAGAATCGTCATTAAAAGAATTGAGACCAACAGCATACAACACGGAAAGAGAGATTCAAATCTTTAGGTCAACTACATGAAAAGGACAATGTGTACTTCAAGATCCCCTGCACACGCATATATATATTTAAAGATTTAATTCTTCCCTCATGATCCAGAAATACACATTATGAGCTAAAGAAGACCAGAGTACTCCATCAAATTGATTCACTGGATGGCATAGCACATTTTGCCAAAAATTTACATCTGGATGATTCTAAACCATTTCAGATCCAACACCTTTGTAAAATTCATCCCTAAGTCATCGTATCAAATTTCTCTTTGACTTCTTACACTGGGGCTGATGCTTGCTTTTGAGTAATTAAAATAAAATACACTTTATAATTGTTGAAAACACCTTAAACTGTTTAGTTCAGAAGCACACATTCTCATGTAGAGTGCTGCAGTTCAGTTATATGCTTAGCATGGGGTTTAAAAAGAAAACAAACCCAAACAGTAGAGAACATGATCAGGGAGGAAGGAAGAGCACTTCACACAGCTGTGACATGGTGATGCGTTACACAGCAGCTAGCAGAGCTGGTACCCAAGCTCTCCTGGTCGGTGGTTGACTGCAACAGCCACTACAACCAGAGGAACCACTGCAAGTGGGATACAAGCCTTTCAGAAATCCTCCAGGGTGATGTTGGAAAGAATAAATATATAGGTGTCTTTAACATCCTGACTCAGAAAATGTGTATTATTGAACCTAAGCAGGCATGAGCCTGCTTCCTCTAGGAAGACTTCAGGAAAAAACGACAAGCTTACAGGTATTAAGACATGAAAAATGTCAGGAAATTAAGAATTACTTGGCATCTTACAGGATATGTGAAATTCTCCTTCACTTCAAGTTTTGTGATCTAATTTAAAGTTTTTGGTTTTTTTTTTAAATATGTCCTCTCCTAACCACAATGTCTGATGAAAAATGCAAACAGTTGTGCCAGATAACATAATTAAAAAATTCTGGACTTGAAATCCAATTGAACAGAGGAATGCAACGAAGCTATCAGAAACCAGCAAAGCTACAGAGGTTCAACACATATAACTAGTAAATACAGCATGGGGAGAAAAGAGAAACACAGGGGTTTGTAATGGCACCAGAGCAAGCCTTCCAGGCAACTGCCAGAGAAGCCTACTTTTAAAGCACTGCTAAAATTCTCAAACCTATTTAAAATAAACACGGCTTAAATTCCTTGATCTCCCTAACCACAGGTTTACAGGCAGTTCCTTACTCTGGCAATACTGAATCACATAAAGTATCTCGGTTGCTCCACAGAGGTTTCTTTTGGCTTACAACAAATTATTTTACAGGATAGAGTAGATTCTGATTTACCACTGATTTTCAGAAATGTCTCTTCTGTACACAATATTCCAGCTGAAATGTAAGTTTTTGGCTGATAAGGGTAAAAAAGATGAAGCAGATAAGCAGCCTTCCTAATTAAATTTTACTCAACAGCTGTGTTTTTCCTGTTGTTTATTAAATCACATTTGCCAACTTACAAAGCACGAAATGCTACATACTTGAAGCAGAAGAAAGCCACCACCTACTGCAGTTGCTGCAAGCTTTCCGACTTTCTGGAACAAAAATCCCGCACACCTTAGGAGAACAAAACAAAACAAAAACCCAGTCCAATGAAGTTGTCTGCTGAACAATGCCACACTCCCAAATTCCCGACTACAGCTATTACTATTTTTTCATTTAACAAAGCAAATGTATCAATTCACACTTTAATATCGTAAATTCAGATTATTTAATACAAACAATATTTAATTAACGATGTCTAACACAAGACAACAGGAGTAATGGTTGCTAGTTCAGAGCTGTCTGATGGACTCTTTAAAGTAAGCTTGAGTTCTCCAGGCCCTGTCTACACACAAAAGCTGCGTGCTGCTATTAGATGTAGCACGTTAATAAAGCACGGTGTAATAATACTAAAGTGCCATTATAACTGTTCCCAAGTGGACCATAAATATATTATGCCATCATTTATATTAACTACACAACCCATAACTTAAATATCTCAGGTAAAAAGAAGTTACATCCCTTCCACAAGAGTTAAAATCAGCGGGGCCCCTCCACGGGGACGTGGCCTTAGTCTGTTTGTAACGGATGAAAGCAACCAGAAAATTAATTATCTTGCTCGCAGTTCCCAAACACTCCCACATCAAATAGAGAACAGCAGAGATATTGATATCACAGAATGGTTTGAACAGGAAGGGACCTCTGGAGGTCATCTAGCTCAGCCACCTTCCCGCTGCAAAGTCCGGTCCAGCCCCCAAGCTAAACCAGGTTGCTCAGGGTCCTAACTCAGGCACGCACTGAATGTTTCCAAGGCTGATGGTTCCGTAACTTCTCTCGGCAACTCTGCTGGTGTCTGACCTGCCTCCCCACCAGCCCACACACAGAGGGGAACTTTTTTCCCCCTGCATATGAACAGTGAACTCATATTTACATACACGAATACACACACAGAGATAGATGCATCTACAGATACTGAAATATATAGTTTCCAGATCTTTCTGGAAGCCAATTTTTATGAATGCCAGACGAACTATTCCCTAGAAGCTTCAGAGTTTATGTATACACATCTAACTTCAGAAAATAATTTTAAGGCTACAGAGGCAAATTTAAAAAATCAGACTGAAAGCTAAGCCTACGCTCCCTCAAAGCTGTACCGAGCCTGGACATGGCAATTCCATTTTTAGTCTATGTCATTTTCCAAATCTCACATAATTCTATTTTAAAGGTTCCAGTGCTACCATAATGTTCTTTTTCACTGAACTTCAATTTTTTAGAGTACTGAAACAGACAAATAGCATCCAAATACCTTTGACAAATATCAAATACCTTGACATAGCTGCTAAGGGTGTGGCCACGTTTTCCAGTTCTCATTTTTACTGTCTAGCTTTCACCATGTATTATCTTAGCATAACTACACTGTGGTATCTCTCTTCACTTCATAGGAGAGCAGACTGTTAATTTGTTCAAAATGTCTCCGGCTGAATTTAGATGAAAAAAGTCTCCATGAAACAGGGCTCTTTTAATTAAAAGTATATTCTGCCACCCTTTTTTTTCTTCCTATCTTTTACCTATAGAACATGTCTTAGCCATACTATCATAACTAGGTTTCTAAATCTATACGAATAAGGAAATAAGCTTTTCCATCCAAACAAGTTACATGTGGTAATTTTACGTTTATTCCTTGTACTTTTAGAGCTCTAACATCTTCCCAAATCCTGGTAAAAATTCCCTTAGATAACCGGTGTTTTACCAGTACTACAAAACACTTTAGAATGATGAGTCAGAGTGAGTTAAGAAATTGTTCACACATGAATAATCTTGATCAATGCTAAAGGAAATCCCGTTAGAAAAGCTACATTTATCTGCTTCAGATAGCCTTGGAAAGAGATCTTCTAAGACAGTAAAAGGTCTGGGGCAGTTATGAAAAGCAATGCTCCCTCACCAGCCAGTCACGCCGCCCATCACAATCTGGGTAGCTACAGAATATTTTTCTACAATTGGTCCTGAATTCCGGCCAAACACACGATTCCACCAATGGTGACGTCGTGCATATTCTGTTAAATCCAACACTTCATAGGAATCATCGTCACTTCCGTGTTCTTAAAAAGAAAAAAAAGAACAAAGTTATTTTCTCAGTTATTTACAGTAAATTAACAATCCATGTAAAAACCCCAAACATTAACAAAGCCGCTTTGGGTATTAACTGGCTAATCCAGCGGTTTGAATTGCAGCATATCTGTGGTCCAGCAGCTCAGAGAACAAAGGATTTTAAGATTTTTATGCCATAATCTTCAAGGTAAGATAGACTACAGGGGAGGTATAATCTATAAAATCCATGACTGGCACTGAAAAGGTGAATAGGAGTCTCCTACTGGTTCAAGAACAGGAATCTAGAGGTATCAGATGAAACTGCCAGGTCTCTGGTTCAACACACACACACACAAAAAAAGTCTTGCTCTCCTCTCCATCACCCCTCACCCCTTGGTTAACCTGTGGAACAGCTCACTGAAAGACGCCGTAGATACCAAAAGCTGATGTGGACTTAAATATCAACGAGACAAGTTAAAGGGAGGAAGAAAAGTAAGTCCACCAAGGCCCATCAGACAGAGAGACAACAATCATGGCTAAGGAGGTCCTGGGCTGAAAATAACAAAAAACATTCTGAGAAAGTCTCAGCACATGCTCACCCTGCTGAATCTTTCAGTTGATGGACTCACAGGATGCTGGGCTTTCATCTGACCTACTACAAGTGTTTTTATGTTCCTGAGTAATGTGAAACAAGTCTAACTTATAAGAAAACACACTTCTCTTTTGAACAGATCAAAACTTCAAAAGATTAAGAACTTCTGGCCTAGTGTTTTCCTCAGAGGGCCAGACATTAGCACACGCTAATAAGCCAAGAACAGACACTTGTGTTTCTGGTCCACAACACACGAAACAGATGAAGCTGGGACTTCAATTAAGTTCCACATTTGCAGTACAATTCTGTCAACATTTTCAAAATAGGCCTCCTACAGCTTCAGATTAGAGATCCTAAATACCACTCACACATCAAAGGGTAGAAATCGTTTTAAATTTTTAAAAGAAAAAGATTTTAAAAGCAAATTATAGTTCTGTGGACATACACACGTGAATTAAAGTCAACTTTGGTTAAATATATTTAAATATAAAGTCAGCAATGATGCTGGGACATTCCAGAGGAAAAAAGTCTGGGATGATAAAGTATGACTGTAGATATAAACATTTTATTAACCAGCTTTTTTTAACTCTTAGTAAAAGTATGGGTAAAAAGTTACAGAATGCAAGAAATACACATGTAGGTATGAATTATTTCCCCTTTTTAATCACTTAAGTGTCCCCGAGTACCAATACATAAACAGTAAGAGCCATAATGCTGAAGTGTTGCTACTGAATGCTCTTTCCAACCCTGAGGAATCAAAAGCAAACACTGCTTTAACTTTTTTAAGCGGAAAAGAACATGAAACCACTGTCATAGACAGTTATGTTAATTCTGCCCCTCGATGAATATCGTTCAAAGCAAAACTCCCACAGGTGTAACACGCTGTGCGGAAAGCAGTAACTCCCGCGCGTTTTCTCCCGATAAAACCGCTGCCCTCCCTGCGGGGTAACACTGCGCACGCTCTGGCGCACCTCACACCGTGCCGGCGCGGAGGCGCCGGGCCGTGAGGCCACGCCAACGCGCCTAAAGATCTGCGCGTCCGAAGAAGCGGGTCTGCGTGGCGGAGACTCCGGAAACTGCTCCGAGCATCCCCGGTGCAACGTGCGCGTCCCGTTCGGCGGCCTCCAGGCGGCCGCAGGACGCC
>NW_010432746.1:5089-5357 GCF_000710305.1 Buceros rhinoceros silvestris | reverse complement strand
GTAGCTGATGTCGCTGCAGTCAAAGGGAAAGCCCTACGTGCCCAGCACTCACCTCCTGCCACGCCATCGCGGCACCGGGCACAGCCAGGGGCTCAGGGTGCACCCGAAGGGACGCGACTCCTTGGGCAGCCCAGAGAGGTCCCCGTGCGGGAGGGGGCTCACTCAGGTGGGCAGCTATCGCAGCGCTGCGAGGGAGCATCAAGCCAAAGCGATGGCGGAGCCCACAGCCAACTGGAGGGGCTGGGGGAGGTGGGGAAAGCATCATTGG
>NW_010432746.1:3293-4934 GCF_000710305.1 Buceros rhinoceros silvestris | reverse complement strand
AGCCCGAGGTTCCACCAAGAGCAGAGCCCGAGCTGGGGCACGGAGCAGGAAAGCAAAGGAGGAGCCGTCAGCTTGGTTTCACCATGCAGCTGCAGCAGCACATCGGTATAATGGCACAGGTCCCCTTGTAAGGGTTGCGTGTGGAGACACCTTCCCAGGGTGGGGAATCGAGGGTAGCATTTGGTGACAGCTGCCTGGAGGTGCTCCACGGGCGAGCCCCGGAGAGCCGTCCTCCCTCGCCCTGTCCCCAAGCCATGTCTTACTGCCCAGCCCCCTCTCGGGGCACGTATCTTCCTTTATACAAAACATGTTAACGAGGCTGATGGGGATTCTGCACAACTTCTGTTCCGGAGAGAAAAATCCTCTGTTGTTGTCTAATCTCATTTCTACACCTGCCAATTTCCCTCTCCCCCTCCCTGTCCTCCTCGCCCTCTCCAGAGCACTAATTAATACACGACTGCCTTGGCCGCGCCACGGCCACCGAAAGTGTGCCTCGAATTAAATGGTGTGCTTCCGTGCTATCTGACTCATTGTCTCTGCTAATCATACCCTTAATTAACAGAGTTATTAGCTGTTTTTAAATGCGGGACTCCTAGTTGTTGGTTTTTTTTTTTTAAACTACAAGTTAGCAATATTTAAATGTGATCATGTTTTTAATTGCATAGAAATAAACCCCCATGATCCCAAATCCTTAATCTGCCTATTTTAGGATTTCTTAGGGCTGCTTACCCTGATAGTAGAGCATCTTCCATGTGAAATCAGCCTTTTAAGGCATATCAAATTAGGTTCCAGATTACAGTCAGTAAAAAAAAAAAAAAAATTAGGCCAAAGAACATTGAAAAATGTGTGACTTACCCAAAGGTATCCAGTACTGGCTTTGTCAGAAGAAATCCCCCAGGAGCTCTGACTCCTGTTTCCTCTGCTGAGCAGTTATCTACACTGATACAATTAAAGCCAAAAATATTTGTGGTATTGAAGGATTATTTGACAAATATTTTATTGTTGCTGTTAGGAAACAATCCCTTGGTAAGATGCTTTGAGGGGAATGTTTTCCAGAAACGATTTCCCACCCCTATTATCTGGGCTGTTAGAAGCTCCAGTGAGTATTTCAGGGTAATGCTCCTAATGGAGTAGTAGAGGTTTTTAAATCTCTCATACACAGATCTCACCATTATTTTTTGCTCAGGAATCAAAAAAAAGGTCAAAATTAAACCACAGGCCTCTTGCCACAGACTATCACCCCCCGCCAAAATCCCTTCCCGCCTGGCTCCCGTGCAGGTTCGGAGGTAAGAGCCTTTCAGATGTCTCGCTGGGGGAGAGGGGCTGTGTGCACAAGAACTCCAAAACACTTTAATTATTAATAAATATATTTACACGAGAACAGTTTCCCTTTAGGGGAAACATGAGTTACTCATGCAATTACTCAGGTTATATTGACTCAACGCTGTCAAAAAACCGGGTCTAATCGCTTTAATACAGGGAGCATAAATATCTATTTATTTAGCGGGGTTTATCGGCAAGGTACCCGTAACGCGCTCGGCGGCTTCGGGAAGGAAGCTTTCCCTGGCGCGCCGGCCATGGCCAGGTTCGCTCCGGCAGCGGGCGGCCGGGCAGAGAAGAGGCTCTGCCTGCGGGACGGGC
>NW_010432746.1:2865-3197 GCF_000710305.1 Buceros rhinoceros silvestris | reverse complement strand
TTCGCTCCGGCGGCTGGCGGCCGGTCAGAGAAGAGGCTCTGCCTGCGGGACGGGCGTGTGGGACTGCCGCTGCCTTAGTGCCCGGGACCCAGGGGACCCCAGGGACCGTGGAGAGCTGGCACCTGGGAGAAGAGCAACGCGCTTCGTGTCCTTGCTGGTGTCGCTGAGCACATTGGGAAGTCTTGAGCGGGCAGCGCAGTCCGGCACACGGAGCAGACACCACCCCTCAGCCCCACACAGACCCCTGGAGCCAGCCCCCGTGGAGGGGCTGCTTGGCACCCCAGCAGAGGAGAGCCAAGGCACGGCCTCAGCCACCCCAGAGCCGCAGCGGG
>NW_010432746.1:818-2654 GCF_000710305.1 Buceros rhinoceros silvestris | reverse complement strand
AGCCAGTGCTCTCGGTTTTCCATCTCCTTCGCTCTTTGCCTCCAAGTGTGCTATTTGGGTCATTTTCTGTACGATTGCAGGGCAGGCTGGCAGGAGAGCACAAGGTGCTTTCACAGTGCTTAGCAGACACGTGGTTTGAATCCTTTTGGCACTCGCTTTCCTTCTCAGAAACCCATTCTGGTGGAAAACAGCGATCGCATAGTCGTACTGGATGGGAGCAGGGGTCCAGCTCCTGCCTCTGCCCCATCCTGGGACACCGCTGACAGTTGTCCACGAGGAGAGGGCAAGGGGTAGGTGAGAGCAGGGCGGTCCCTCTTGGTCTTCCCCTGGCCCGGCCCAGAGCTGGCCAGGCCAGGACTCGCTCTGGAGTGGTGCCTCTGAACGGAGAGGAGCCGTGCAGCACGGGGGAAATGCGGAGGGCACTGAGAAGCACTTGGATGCAGAGAAAGCATCGCCTGAATAAGAGCTGCTCCCTGTTCACTGCGCTTGTCTGACCGGCGCTCTCCGGTCCTGCCTGCCACCCCGCCTTTGTCCGGTCCATTGCTCGTGTGCTTCAGGGCAGTCAGAAATAACAGCGGGCTTGGAAATCGCCTGGTTAGCAGTGCCCGGAGCGTCTTCGGAGGAGCGTGGACTGAGTCCCTGCTTTATTGTTATTAATCCACATTGCAGGCTCTGCTCTTGGAGAAGGGGCCAGGCTGCCATCACTGTTATCCCTGAAGGTTTAGCACGCTGGGAGTCTGCTAGGTGCTTAGGAGAAAGATCAAGGCAAGGTCACTTCCCAAGCATCCTTTAACCTAAACACACACTCCGGTGAGGGCTCAGGCTTCACTGCAAATGGCTGCAGCGGGGATCGCACGGGCACAGCACGCTCCGCTGCCACCCTCCAGCTCTCCATCCCTGCTCTGAGCGAGAGGGATTTATGGGGACCTGAGGCACTTTCTGAGGAACTCACGCTTTTTTCTCCTCAAGGCTCTTTCTTCTCCAGGGTGACCCTTTCCCAGTGTAGCACAGAGCACTGCTCCCTTCAGAGTACGTAATGCAGTCATAACCTTGTCTGCGGAGCAGCCGGCTGACGTGTTCGCCATGAGGGATTCGCCTCCAGAGAGGAGCTGTGCAGACAGAGGTTGTGAGCATGAAAAGGTCTCCTTCTCGGTTAATGACAGATTCGGTGCTGGTGAAAGTTCACACACACAATAATGGCAGGATTTTCCAGACCAGGACGTTTATCACAAGGCAATAAATATCGTGTCTGTGGTCGCCTGCGCTGCAGTTTGACCTGGGCGCTGTGGTGGAAAGGAATGTGTTCACGTGTGGGCCCTCGGCCGCGGTGTGAAGACAACAGGTTCCCCAGTTTCCCACCGGTCTCCTTGATGACCCGTCGCTTTTGTTTTCCTTAGGGGCTGAGGAAGGGATCAGCTTTCAGTCCCCACAGCGCGACACCAGTCAGGGCTGGAAATACGGCTGGTGAGCTCACAGCATCTCCAGCTCTGCTCTGCAGGACATCCAGAACGTGCTGGGGCTGGTGGTCAGATGAAGACACAAGCCCTTCGAGCGCCAGCCCTGCTGTGCCAACGGTCCCTGACCGTACCCGTCCCTTGTCAACACAGACGTGGGGCGTCACAGGCAGCCACAGCTGCAGGTGTGCGTGGCAGAACAAGGTTCCTTCTTCAGCTGGGTCCCAGCCAGCACCAGCTTGAGGGGGTTTCTGGCCAGATGATCAGACCCAATGTGACTACAGGGTAAAGGAGGGTTTCATCAAGTCCTGCTCTGAGCTTTGGGAAAGCTGAGGAACCTGGCACCTCTCTGAGTTTCGGAGGGTGAGAGCCCTGCTGTAAC
>NW_010432746.1:0-651 GCF_000710305.1 Buceros rhinoceros silvestris | reverse complement strand
CGCTCTTCCTTGTGAAGTCAGCAGGACCGTGCCGCTCTCCGCAATGCGCTCGCTTTCCACCGCGCTGATGCTCAATGCGTGCTTATGTAGACAGGGCACCACTGCTCCTTAACAGCACGATGGGAAACGGGGGCGCTTAGCACACAGCAACGGCTTTCCATTAGAGGAAACACCTACTGCCAGACTCTGTCCGCGGGGCTGGACAGACTGCGTTCTTCACTGCGGAGCTGAGGAACTGGCTGCACTGAAACGCGGCTTAAACTAAACAGGGATTTAACCCCCTTCCTTCCCTTCCCTTCCCACAGTATAATTACCAGGCTGTAAATATATTATTACAGCCCACACTACCCTCGTTAATCCCAACCAATCTGACTTACCCCAGTGGCTTCAGTGTTACTCTCCCACTTTCACTGAGCTTACGGAGGCTTCAGCGTTAATGCTCATTGTGTGCTTTGAAGTAAAAGGGTTAAATGCAGTTAATTGTAAAATTGTTTGCTTGTCCATCCTAATACAGTCCTAAGTATCTGGGCTGAAATCTCGCTATTGCATTAGAAGCCCCGCTGTGCTGTGCTGAGGAGATCTGAGCCGCTCTGATTCTGCTGTGCCCAGCTCTGAGCACCTCTGGTCCACACCGGGCTGGACAGCGCGGCT
>NW_010432745.1:1156-1581 GCF_000710305.1 Buceros rhinoceros silvestris | reverse complement strand
TGCGCCTCAGCAAGCCTGGGCCCGCCGGGGTGCCGGTTGTTTCCCCGTGTGCGGGGAGGGCTGGGAAACAGGCGGCGTTCATAACTCCACGGCAAGATTGTCCCATCGAGGTGCCCTTTGAAGGGCCTCGTGGTGGAGGAGCGGTGAACCACGAGGAGAGCTTGGCTGGAGGGAGCTGGTTGTGCCTGGTGTGGGTCCGGAGGCGTGGGTGGGCGGTGGCTGCGTTTGGCCCCTGGAGGGTGTTTGCTCGCAGGACCCTGGCGATAGCACCGCAGCCCCCACGCAGCGATGGCGGGGGGGTGGCCTCAACCTCTGCTTCTCTTTCCTCTTCCCCCCGCCCAGGACAGCAAAGGTGAAAAGCCAAAGGAGAGGAGCAACACGTAGGGACATGGCGTGGGACTCGCAGCGCCAGAGCCGGCACCCAG
>NW_010432745.1:606-915 GCF_000710305.1 Buceros rhinoceros silvestris | reverse complement strand
ACCACGAGGAGAGCTTGGCTGGAGTGAGCTGGTTGTGCCTGGTGTGGGTCCGGAGGCGTGGTTGGGCGGTGGCTGCGTTTGGCCCCTGGAGGGTGTTTGCTCGCAGGACCCTGGCGATAGCACCGCAGCCCCCACGCAGCGATGGCGGGGGGGTGGCCTCAACCTCTGCTTCTCTTTCCTCTTCCCCCCGCCCAGGACAGCAAAGGTGAAAAGCCAAAGGAGAGGAGCAACACGTAGGGACATGGCGTGGGACTCGCAGCGCCAGAGCCGGCACCTCGGCAAGGAGGAAGCTCGGGAAAGGCTCCCTCC
>NW_010432745.1:0-462 GCF_000710305.1 Buceros rhinoceros silvestris | reverse complement strand
CTTCCCTGAGTGTAGGTGAGGCAGCGGTACGGCACCAGCTGCACCGTCTTGTGCTCAGGGCCAGGCACCTTCCCGCTCCGGTTTTACCAGTGCCCTCCCGAAGACCATCTCGCCGCTGATGATCTGCCTCCTTCCCCCTCCCGCGCTGGGGCACAGAAGCCACCGAGGAACCAAGCCCCGGCGTCGGTCCTTGGCCACGAGTTCTCGCAACTCCTCCCTCTCACTAACCGTCTGCCCTTTCCCCTCCCCAGGGTGTTCACCCGCTTGATTGTGGTCCCTGTTTTTATTTAAGAAATGAACCAGCTCCGTCAGTAAAGCTGATTTGTTTCTTTTGGGTATTTTGGATTTGTTTGGCTACTGGCACGGTGCGCCCCGCGGGGCCCGCTGAGCCGTTCGTCCTTTGTTCCGATCCTCGTTTGGAACGAGCCGGGTCGTTTCTGCCATGGTTTAAACATGGAATGG
>NW_010432744.1:14337-34603 GCF_000710305.1 Buceros rhinoceros silvestris | reverse complement strand
TTGGTGTATGAGTGATTCGTCCGGCTCCAGCAAAGAGCCTGCTGTGGGTCGCGACAAATGCTGGAATGGGCAAATGCATGAGTTTTATTTACTGTTAGTAAAAGCTACAAAGTGATTCAGAATTTTATCTGCTATAAATAAGGAATTATTTAGCCCACGTCATAAAAAAATATCAGAAACAGGAACTCTCAGAAAATCTGTAAAGCCAATAGATGGGCAGGTTATAAAACAAGCACTCAGAAGATCAAACCACAGGAGAAAACCAGAATGAATTATTTGCAACTTTAAGAACAGACTTGTGGAGGTTTCTGCATTAGAACTCTTCTTTATGAAATACATGTGAAAGACTGTCTTAAATTGTGTCGAAGTATCAGTAGAAAAGGTATAGAACAACAAAATGAACAGTAGCAAAGTCAGTGAGAGCAGCGCCAGGAGTTCTGATGGAATAAAAGAATGAAATGGTTGCGTGGTTATGTCTGAGGGGTAACTTTCACTTAAAACTGATGTGATGCCAAAAGAATAGAAGATAACATGTGAGATCCAAGCTTTTTACAGGATTTATGAGATGACCCAAAGAGCTATTAACTAATAAGTCTCATGTCCATACAGAGCAAACTGATAGAAACTCAAAAGAAAGCATAGAATACAGGAATATATAGATTTATTGTATCATATTTTGGAATTGAAAGTTGATTTTCTTGGTAGTTACCAGAAAATCCCACACAATTCTCTCTTAAGACCGGTGCTGCTCAGTATGTACATGGAGTGGAAGGATAAAATAGCACCGTGTCAAATTTTGGTGATGACAATAAGATTTTCAAATCACAATTTTCTGCAAAGAGTTATAGACAGTGTTCATGGTGCTAAAGAACTGGGCAATAAACTGGAAGATGTAATTCGGTACAATATCAGGAAAAGAAACAGTAATTTTGTATAGAAAATGATGGGCTCCAAAATGGCTAATACCAGCCAGAAAAAGTGTCTTTGAGAAGTGACAGTCATGAAAACAGTGTCTGTGTGCTCAGTAATAATCATAAGAGCAAATAGAATGTTAAGAACCAGTAGAAAAGGAGTAGGGAACAAAACAGGCAATATCACAAAAAGTTACAAAAAGGAGCCCAAATGCCTGGAATCCCTTTAGTACAAGAATAAAGAAACTGTGACTTTTCAGCCCCGAGAAGGGATAGCTTAAGAGCCAACACAATAGAAGTGATATGAAGGAGGTTGTCCCGGTTTGAGCAAAGGACAACTGCTCACCATTTCTTATAGTAGAAGAATTAGAGGACATAACATTTTCAAGAGGCCAAACAAAACAAGTAAATGGGGTGCTATATGCAATTAAATGTTAAATCAGGGAACATACTCTCACAAGAAGTGAAGGACACCAAGAATTTACATGACTTTGAAAAGCTAGGAGGCAAATTCACAGAAGAAAAATCAAATTATTAAAATGAAAGGCATGACCTCTGAATCAAGATGACTCTCAGCTTCAGATTGCTGGGCACTGGAGAGCAAGGTGGGATAACAGCAGCATAAAATAGCCCTCCTCTTCTACAGCTCTGTTGGAATCTGCTTTCGGCCAGATGAAGGTCTGCTAAATAGACCCCGTACATCCGTTCCCCTAGTTAATTATTTTAATACACCCACCAGATGGACACATCCACTTAAGAGACTCTGCTGTAACTGGATGTCTTACATATACTCACTCTCAGCATAGCTTTTTCAAATAAAATTTCTGATTACTTGCATACAGAGCCTATAGCATGAGTGAGGGAACGTTCTTAGGAAGTTACTGAGTATTCTTTTGAAACTTGCAGGGAAAGCATCTCTCTGCCTTTCCATTTTGTGAAGTAAGAGACTTTTGTTATTTATTTATTTGGACATGTTGCCAGACAACAGGTGGAAGAAGCTTTCTTAGAAATGTGTAAACAACATTTTTTTAAAGTTTATTGCTGTAATTATGACTTTACCAAATGTAACTTCATTAATAATAATCTGCTCAAAGATGAGATTTACCTTCATACATACTTTGTCTCGGTACCAGAACTAGAATCTCTACATATCTATTTCTTGATTAAACACTACTAAAACTACTGTTGTCAGAGTATGTTTTAGTCTCATGAAAACTAGAGTCTGCATGGTTAAGTGAAGATCGGATTTGGCTCATTGCAGTGTTAGTCCTAATGTCTTCGGCATTGCTCAAACAGGTCAGGCAAGCTAACCTAAAGCAGAAACTAGGGCTAGAAAAGAGGCAAGAGCTAGGAACCAAGGCTGAACAGATCAAGGGCAGGATTGGGAACTAGCACTCAGGAGGAAGAGGAACTAGGACGAGGTCTAGAAAACAGAAAATTGGATCAGGATTTTAGGCAGGAACCAGCACTCATGAGCAAGAATCTAGAGCACAACTACAACTAAAAGGCATTAAACCACCCACAACATCCTGTCCCATTTTCCAGACATCGAGGCAGGTTACACCAATCAGATGGCTCAGAGGTGAGGCCATTACCCTTTGGAAAACTAGTTATGACCAGATGACTTAAGAGAGAGATGCCTGAACTGACTGTTAGGGACATCTTGACTTTGCAGCTTTCGTTGACAGACAGCTGACTTAGCAGTATTTGTTGTGTGACATGAACCTCTTCCTTGTCAGCAGATACCAATGAAGGACCCCAACACCCTTTTTATTGGTAGTGAAGCAACAGATGAGCAGTGAGCTGGATCACAATTGCCCAGATGAGACAAGAGGAACTGGCAAGCTGAGAAAACTTTGAATCGAAGCAAATTGCATTGGTCTGTTAATGCACAAATATGCTGAGAATCCAAGACAATCCTCAAGACTTTCTCAAGAGGGGGAAGATTTTACTCTTGGTGGCAAACAAACTAGAAACCACACACCATTGCACATACTGTCTTTCTGATGCAACATTACAAAATACATCCTGATTACTGGTCTTGTTTTCTTTAGCAAGGCAAGTGCTAATTTCCCTTTCAGAAGGTACAGACAGACAAACTGAAATACTTAAAATCACTAAGTTGTTCCATGCCATAACATAAGACATAGCATTATATATTCTATCACACCATAACTTCTGTCCATTTTTGCGTTTCTGTCAGTTATGAGTATCTGTCAGTAGAGCCCTCTCCTACATTTTTACCCCTAGGCACACATGTCCATGCCTGCACACTTCAGGTCAGATCATTTAGGCTCTCTGCCTTAGTTTATCCATCAGTAGGAGTGAAGGTGTACAGTCATGAGGGTCTGAAAAGAATTATTTGTTTTTCTGATTGATTTGTTCAACAATGAACAAATTAAGTATTTCTTTGTCTTGCTCTGCAGACCAAGAGCTTTGTACCTTCTCTGATACCTATTAGGAGATTCTTTTTCAAGAACAGGGTTACATTTCTAATAGAACATTTTTTTCTCATTAATACCAATGTGACTTCCTGCGTTTTAAACTTAGATACATACATACCAACCAAAATCTAATGAGAGAACTAAACAACATTCACATATGAGTGTTTGATTCCTTTTGAATTCTGCAGAAATAAATAAATTGGACAAGACTTGTTTCCTCCCTGCTGTTTGAACAATTATAACTTCGATTCCAGTCACTGCTGATAAACCTCTCTTAATGAAAGCCCTACCAACTTTGAATTTAATGGGAGACTCTAACTAAATTGTATTTTACTCAAATACCTCTGTACTTTTTTGTACATTTGTTATGTCACCACCTGCTGAATTCTGAAAAAGTCTCCAGCTGATCCAGTATCTCATCATCATATCAAGTTAGACATCGACAGAATCTCTCCGGTTTTATCCGGTTTTAATCTGTTTTATTGACTGTCTGTAAGGTTTCAAATGTTTTTAAAGCATTATTCTTATACTAAAATCTAATATTCTGTTCGTTTAATATAGCCAACAATTCTTAAATTTTGTGTCATCTTGCATTTTCAGTCTTTAGTCAGCAGATTCTCTATTGCACTTCAGGTCTGGCAAAGACAGCAGCACAACAGAAGTATCTCTGTGTAGCCCCACAACTACGTCATCGCATTTAATCACCTATAGTCACACTGCAAATGATTCCCACTTCCATAGGCATTCATCTTTGGCTCTTTTGCTGAGATTATTAATATCAAGTGGTAACTTTTGAAGACAGGAGACAGAGATCAAACTTCTTTTATATAGGAGTCCAGGCCATATAGTACTGGGCTAAATTTGAAGTAGGAACATACAAGAGAAAACCCTTCATATACCATCCTCAGTCTCTTGGTAAGACACACAGTCTTTTTGTAACTATTTCAAAACATGTATTGAGACAGCAGGTGCCAGGGTGCCTTTTAATTGTGCCCCATGGCTTTGGATTTCACTGCCTAGTGGCAGGAGATCAGTTACACTATGTTGATGTAGTTTAACTACAGGCTAAATAAAGAGATTTTTGGTTTTCTGGCTCTGTAATCCATGAGATGTGTTACCTATTATTTTAGTTCTGTGCCCCAGGAGGCTTTCCAAGCAATTCTCCAGACATGCGCATTACACCCATTCCTGTTTACAGAAACAGAGAAGACTACTGGTGTGAACATGTCTGTTGGTTTGCAATGAAGTGTCTTTGTCTTGGGGAAACTAAGCCTTTAATTAAAACCAGCTGGCACTATAAGCTGTTTCATGCTCTGTAATACTGACCGTGGATTTCAGTTAGAGATAAGGAAAATCAGGGGGTTTCCTCATCCTAACTAAAAACTCTGTTGCCTGTTTGCCTCTTAAAGATGGAGTACTCCATCCCACACAAGAGATGAGTAAAACAACTTCATTCTAGCAATTCTGTAATCCTAAATGCTGCAGTATTTGCATCACAGAATTTTACAAAAGGACAAATAAATCATGTCCTAGCCACCTTGTTATTGTTTCTGCGTTGCCAGTCAGCCAATTTCTTTGAGTTATAATAAAGGTAAATACAGACTCCAAAAAGTTCAGGAAATATGCTCTTGACAGTTGATAAGGGAGAGTGGCTAGATATGCACAGTTTTGAGAAATAAGAGATCAAGAAGAGAAGTACAACACTGCCATTAAAACAATAGCTTCCGTAAGCAAAATCCAGTCTTAATTATTTTCCATTTCAGTTACGAGTTATCTTTGCTAATACTATTTCATTATGTAGCTTCTCATGACATCTATTCCCCCAAATAAAGTGAGTTTGCCCATAACTCTCTTTGTAAATCTACAGATATGAACTTGTTAGATATTTGTAGAAAGAGACTACAGTGATTAATAAGGCAAAAGATTAGGAGGAAGGACAATCTGCGTCCTAATCCCAATTGAGCCACTTAAGTGTAACCTTGGGGAAGTTACTTGACCTTCATGTTTCTCAGCAAACTTTGCTGGAAATTGGATACCAGCTGGACCTTGGAGAATACCAGACGCGTCTGCTGAACTCCTCCCAATTAGCAGTGTCAAGAGTAATGGTGAGCAGGCTTGCATTATGACTGTGGGGTGCTATGCACAAAAATACAGTCAAGAATTAATCAACCTCCTTTCCTTTCTTGGCAGGGCTAAACTCATGTTAAAAGGTGGCCTATGCACTACATGTCCTGTCCCATTGTTGGCTCTGTCATAAATGAAAATAATGGTGCACATGAGGCAATTAGACTTTAAGACAATTCCAGCTGTTCCCTTCCACCCTGTATTCTCTTGCACTTCCAGCAAGGACAATTATCAGATTAGATAGATTTATCTGATTAGAAAGATTAGATCTCCAGGGCCAGACTCTCAGCTGCATCTGTGATGAACTACCTGCAGTTCTTTACTATGGGATCCATTCTACACAACTGGAAATGGCAAGCCCAAGAGTAGGTCATTGTTAAAGCTGAACTATCATTCTGGCCACATTCGCCTCAAACACACCTACCAGTGATACCACGCCAGTAACTTTATATCATCAAAAAAATTCCTCCTGTCAAGGAAGAGTCCTTTCACGCAACTAGGGGATTTTCCTGAACTGGGCCTAAAATCTTTTCTGTCAACATTTTTTGTATTATTTACTAAGAAAAAAGGAAAGAAAGAAAAGTAAGAACACAGGGCACGGTGAAGAAAAGCTCAGATTTTAGTCACCTTGGCAATAAAATGATGCAATCCCACATAATCCTCAGACCTCACAGTTCACTGAAGGGAGGACAGTGAGAAGGGTGTGCTCCCATATGACTGCCTTTATATATAGTTCAGAAATGGTTTCATGCAGGTATCAATAAAAGAACATTAAAGACCTAAAATATCACCATGGAAGTAATTTGAAAACCCGGAGAATAAAACAGCACTATATTATCATACGAAATTTTCCACATTTCCTACAAAAGAGAACATAATTCTAAGTAATTAGACCAGTAGCTAATATAGTACAGTATAATAATTAATGCAGTATTTCAGAATGATCAAATTGTGAAGAAGCTGTGATTTGCAGGCTCAAGTAAAATGTCTATTATTTTGTTTTTATTGTGGTCCTCAGTCAGTATTTTTGTTTGTTAGTTTGTTTACAATGGCACGTATCTATACTTCCAAAAGAAATATGCAGTATCTTTTGTACAAAATTTCTTTGACACTCCTCTGTGTGACAATCCCATTTAGCATTGTGGGGAGGGAGAGTAGGGATTTTTGACAGATAAGTGCTAATTTGCTGCAAAATTCTCCATTCATTATTTGTTGTTCTATTATTTTACCACCAATTTCCCTTCCAGCAGAACCATGGAGACATACTTACATGCCCTTGAGTGCAGTCTTGTCGGTAGTGCTTATTTGTCTGCTTGACGAAAGCTAAATACACCTACATAACTTCTTATAAGTCATCTCTGTAAGGGATCATGTAGGACCATATAAGAACTCGGCTGGTCAGTTTAGTCAATATGAGGATTTTCTAAGTACGCAGCAGATGTAATACAGTTGAAAATACTATACCAGCAAAGAAAAAGTAGGGAAGAAAAGATGACCAGATGTCCACTGCCTGATAGGAATTTTTTCTGGAGTTGATACAGTCCACATCTCATCAACTTTTCCCCTACATCAGGACCACTCAGGTTAGTTGGGTTTGCTGGTAAATTTTTCAAGGATCAGCTCTGCAAGGAAAGTATATATCATCTGAAGGTTTGACACCCAGCATTGCATCTTCTTAGATGGGAAGTGTGCTGGCACATTCCTACTGCTTCCTGAGAGACCTGGGGAACAGCTACAGACACAGGATCTCTGCAGGACTTGGGAGAAAATCTCACCTTTCTGCAGTATTGTTGAAGTCCCAGCAAAACGTATCCAAGCAGGTAAACCAAACTTTAGTCCATCTTCTAGGTGGACTCAGCAGACTACTCTTCAGTGTCACATTGTCATGATCTAGTTCACAGCAAATTCTGATGTTTGGTAGGCACTGCGTTGTCTATGCCAGTAAAGGTGCAACTGCTGTCTATTAAGTTGTGATAGCATTTACTCCACCTTTCAGATTGATAGTTTTCCACTTCGTTCTACTTCTGAGAAACTCTCAGAAGGAACTTGTGCCTTATTCCTAATCCATGTCCCTGTTCAAAGCAAGGAAAAATTTTAGCCTTTGACAATACAACTAGAAAAATTTTATATGTATACTGAAATCTTGTTCTCATTAAAACCAAAGAGTATTTTGTGCTTGAAGTTCGGTTGGGTAGAATTGACCCTTAAAGACATGGTATATGATTTAGAGAATTAAAAGACACTAATTTGTCACTCCCTGGGACAAGGGAGTAGAAGAGTAGAGGGACAAGGGTAGAATTAATCCAAAATAAGTGGGATGAGCCAACTGGAGATGCCTGTCCTCCAGTAATTATAGAGGGAATGTAAACAACTATTTCTTAATTACATATTTAACCATTAGATAAAGGGATATGAGCTGAATACCATCGTTAATGAGTTAAGAACACCAATGCACATGCACACCCACATCCCATACTGAGCATCAGTTGTTACAAGCCATCTTGCACCCCAACCACCAGATTTCAGTATGTTGCAATTTGACAAACTATGTTTCATGTGAAGGCTTCATTCTGTGGCTGAATGTCTTGCAAAAATTCAGTCAGAAATGAGGATCAGGTTAGGGAACACTTAAACAAACTGGACATACAGTCCATGGGACCTGATGAAATGCACCCTGTAAGTGCTGAGGGAGCTGGCTAAACTCATTATGAGGCCACTTTCAATAAGCTTTGACAAGTCATGGGAACTGGGGGTTTCCTGTCATTCACCTTCAGTAAGGGCAAGAAGGAGAATCTGTGGAACGGCACACCAGTCAGCCTCCCTTCAATCCCTATGAAAGCGATGAAGCAAATAAACCTGAAAGACCATTTGAAACATATGATGCACGAGAGGGTGACTGAGAGTAGTCAGCAGAAACTGTCCCTGAACATCTTGATGGCCACCTGGGATGATGTGGATGTTTTTTATCTTGACTTAGTAAAGGCTTTCAGCGCTGCCTCCCATAACATTCTCATAGACAAACTGATGAAGTGTGGCCTAGATAAGTGGACAATGAGGTGGGTTGAAAACTGAACTGCTCAGAGGTGCAGAGGCTCGCAATGAGTGGCATGAAGTCTAGTCACTAGTGGTGGACCCCAGAGGTCAATATAGGGTTCACTACTGTTCAACTTCTTCATTAAAGACCTGGGTAATGGTACAGAGTGCACCCCCAGCAAGTTTGCAAGTCATAAATTGGGAGGAGTGGTTGATACACTGGTTGGTTGTGCTGCCATTCGAGATCTCAACAGGCCAGAGAAGTGGGCAGCCAGGAATGTTGTGAAGTTCATAAAAACAAGGAGGTTGGACTAGATAATCTTCAGTGGTCCATTCCAACCTCACCAATTCTGTGATTCTGCGAGCCTGAACAAAGCTAAAAAGAAAAAAAAAAAAAGATTATTTTCCTTACATTAAAAGCATGCATATTGGCACTTTTTTGACAGAGATATCCCCTCCTTATCTGATCTGCAGGAGCAACTTGAAATTTGGCAGAGACACGGTTTTTGTATCAAGGACACACCTTCCTGATCAATATTCTCCTAAAGATGAACAATTGATAAGTTTATGCAGTATCTATTTTTACATATGCTCAAACTAAAATTCCAAAGATACTGTTATCCCTGAGCATGATAAAACTTCCTTATAGCTACAGATGAAAACAGTCAAGAACATCTCTTTTCACTTCTCTCTGAAAGGCTGTTTCACTCCATGGATAGCCAGAAGCCTCCTTCTATTATCCAGTTGTAATTCTGCTCATGACAAATTATAACCTTTCCCTCTTACACTGATACTAGTATTTAATAGTGAACATCTTGTTTAACCTTGTAAAATGGAGGCTGAATGGAAAATAAAGATTATACAAATGCTTTGGAGAAGTAGGTACCAAGGAAGAAGGAAGTTCGCTACCAGAAAGATGCAAAAGAAAAGAAGGGACTGGCTTGGCACAGAGATTTTGTTAGGAGCTACTGGTGACACAGACAAACTAGAATTGGGAATTGTTGAGGGAACGGCATGAGGGGAACCACAAGCCATGGGCAGAAGAGATGGTTTGCCTGATGGGGCATTGCAGCTAGACAAATTACTTCGACAAAGTACTGAGACAAGAAATCAGAGTTCAGAAATATGGGAGAGGAAAAACTTGCCGATAAGAACTTGAGGGTGTAGAGAGACAACTGGAATAGGTGTGAACAAATGGTGAGGGAATGAAGACAGGCGGGAGACTGAGACTCGGGGAAGAGTTTGTGTGTGAGACTGAAACTACAAGCTGATGACATGCATGAGTCAGTACATTGCAATCTGGTAGAATCACTCATCTGGGGAATTTTTAACAAAACTGGAAATTTGTGTTTTTAAAAGAGTTGCTAAGTAAAAAACTTAAATAACAGAACTAAAGTTAACCCTGAAACTTTTAATTTAGCTATGCATATGCCCAGTGATGCAGCTCTTGCTCCAGTTTCAGAGCAGAACTCACTATGGATTTGAACTGGGCTGGGTAGTAAGGAATGACATGGTCTGTGAGCCAGAAAAGGTGAAGAGGGCAGGACAGGGGATTATGGCAATAGTAAGAACAGCTTTGCACCGTTAATGCAGGTGCATGGTATGCTGGAGAATACAGTTTTATCCCTGCCTTTTCTAGAGGACCCCTGGTATACTGACCAGGCCCCTGGAACACCATTTTATATTTGCTCAAGAAATTTCAGTGCCTCTTTTCCTGAATAAAAGCTACTTGCAGTCCCAATGTGCAAAAGTACACAGTAGTGGGATCTGCTACCCATGCCAATGGGAAACACCGTCAATATGCATAGTGAAATATTGTGATGAATTCTCTGAAGACTTTTTTTCCAGTTTTCTTAAACTGAGCACCCAACACTAATTCAAATTTTATTCCCCTTGTGCTCTAAATCCACTTCTGTAAGGAGAACACAGCACTTGCCTCAAAGAGATTTTGTGAAAACCAGTATTAATGAAGAGACACATATCCTTGTAACCATCATACACCTGTCAGAAAATTCATACTTCTCCTTTCAAAAGGGCTCTAGCCAGTCTGCAGCAAACAAGGTATAGATGCAATGTTCATGCAGAACAATGGGAAAGAAACGCCACAATGAATAAGCTATTCAGTAAGTAGACACTGTGCATTGAGTGAGACAGGAGTCCTGCAGGAAAAAAGCAAGCCTGTTGGGGATGTGTGCTCTGTCCTGCACCAGATCACACTGATCAGGAATGGGGCTGCTCACCAGGGATCCCACAACAGCCCTGTCTGCTTTATTTTATAGTCCTTCCCCATCACCACCATATATAAGCAACCCACCCTGTTTTATGCTTTCCCCAGTGGCCACCATTTTGCTGACTTTACATCCTAAATTGAGAATTACAGCCACATCCAGCACATCCCTCCTGCTCTCTTTTGAAATTTTCACCCGTGAGGAATTTCCCAGACTTGCTGTTCACATCTTTCGACCATTAGTTCCTCCTGTTACTATATTGCTAGTTTAGCCTTGGGTTGGTCTCTGCTATCCCACTTCCCCACCTGTAGTGCCAGCAGTTTCTCACACTGTCAGCCTGTGTTACAAGTGAGGAGTGAGAGTAGCTGCAGCTCAAGTCCTGCTGCTGCCAGTGCCACAGTCACCCTTGAGAGGCAACGCAGCCTACACACAACAAGCTGCTCTGCAGCAGTCATCAGCCCTGCAGAGAGGTGGCTTTGGTGTTGCTGGCGTATAACACATATCCCTCACCATAATATGTAGGGAAGTTTGCAGCAAGGTAGAATAAATTCCTCCTCTCGCTGGCTGGTGAAACTAGATTTGGTGCTGCTCTGCTGCCCGTTCCTCGGTCATCAAATCTTGTAACATCCCTCTGGGTTACACACTCCTGGGGCCATTGGTATGTTGTTTTTCCAGCTGATTCACTTCACCCTCCCAATGCACACAGTCACGTAGTGTAATGCACTGTCCATCTGCCTGCTCACCCTTGACAGAGATGATGTAAATAAGTAAAGGCTGTACCATAAAGGCTGTGCTGAAAATGTGAGAATAAAAAACAGTTACAATGAGTCAGATTAAAAGGACCACCCAACCCAGGAACACAAACCAGAGGAAGTCGCTTCCCAAAAAATCCCAGCATCTAAAGATTTGTAGCTTACCACCAGTTAATGATGGTCTTCTTGCATGTTATAACTCTTAATGACTTTTTTATTCCATTAGTTTCTCCAGTTGCTGTTTGAAACTGATAATATTTTGCAGCCTAACTATGGGTTACATGACTCCCTTTGTCTGTTTTGAAAGTACTAGTTTTGAATGGGAGAATGTTTTGGTTTTAGTTTTATTTGGTATCACCTAGCTGTTGGATGAGAAGACACAGTGAGCAATCATTTTCTGTTCTCCTATGCCACTCATGGTGTTACCATATTCTTCACATATCTGTCTTTTATCTTTGCAGAAAAATCATGGTCTATTTAGTTGTTCTTCATATTTAAACCATCCCATATATTCAAACATACTTATCACTGTCTGCTCTTCTTTGAGAGGGTAGAACTGAACTGCATCCAGTATTCCAGATGTGAGCACACCAAGAACATCTACCAGCAAAACCATGTTATCTCACTTATTTTTTTAGTATTTTCCTAATAATACCTAAATTCTGTCTCCTTTTTAGTGGCTATTCAGCACTGAGTTTACATTTTTATGGGGGTGCCTGTTGAAGTTCCTGGACAGCACCAGCTAGTTCAATATCCACTAGTGGGTATTTAAAGCTGAGTTTGGATTTTGCCACATGCATTACATTTACCTGTATCTACATGAATTTCATTTACCATGTGGTCATCTGATAATAGCATGAGATCTTTCTGCAACTCTTCAAAAAGAACCTCTGGTCTTTATTAATTTGGTTTTTACTTGGTATCACTAGCAAACTTGACTTTGCAGCCTCAAATACATTTTTAAAGTAATTCATTAAGTCTATAAATATATACTTAGAAACAAATATATTTTTTTCTAATAATAATGCTAAAAGTTCCCCAAAGATTAACAATGCTTATGACATGCACTTACCTTCCTCAGCTGAAGTTCATTAATTTTGTCTGTATAAAGATTTCTAAGCCAGATTCCTAACCTTTCACAGGAAAGGCAGCAGAAAATTTTGTCTGAATAAGAAATGCCAGAACTCTTCAAATTTTCGTTGTTCCCATCTTCAGGCATTTATCTTTCTCCCTCTCTCACATCTTTTTCTGCAAAATTTCTTAATTTCTTTACCTCCTTATTTTCTTACTTCCCATCTATTCCTGTTTACATTTTTCTCTGGGATTTTTTTCTTCATTTCAATGTCTTTTTTTGTTTATTCCACTTGTAGAGCTTCCACTCTTTTTTTTTTTTTGCACTTCTTTTGCAGTTCTGTACTTTTCTGTTGATAGGATTACAACCATTCTATCATTTAATGCTTATTATTTTTATTGCTGTACTGAGTTAATAAGCTTTCCTGTAAGTCTAACAAAAAGCTGGTCCCTGTCTCTGAACACTTACCCTAAGTCTGTGACAAAACAGAACAGGGAAAAATAGTGGATATGGAAGCGCAATGTAACAGTGAAATAATTAAGGGAAGTAAGCTGAAAACGTAACATGCCGGTTGCTTGGCTCTGCTGACCAGAGATGGTACAGAGCCATTGCCTGAAAGGCAAAGTGGGAATTTCAAGGAGTTGTTAGATGCTCCACCAGTATATAAGGGACACTGAGAGAAAAAGAGTACCTGTAGAAATTAGTTACTGAATAAATAAAAAAATCATAGGAGAAATGGAGAGTGATAGACAATGTGTGATAGTGAGCAGTGGTGAGCCATGCAGATCGAATCAGGGACAAGTCATCTATGCTTGATACTGTGAGAAAGGACTAAGACAACAGGACTCTCACATTATGATTTTCCTTCTCCAAATCCATGTTTCTGGCCATGTTTCTTCTACTCTGCTTCTCCAGCACTGGAAATACCACCCAGCAACTCTAAATAATAAAAATTCTCATATTTTTTCACAGAAGCTGTGATATGCTTCACAAAAGAATAAGAAAACTGATTTAGTAAAGCAGTATTTTATGTTTCAGAAGTGTAATTGTTGGAAAGGTCAAAGCTAACATACCAGCTTGGTGTCATTCCCACCTATCCCCCACTTGATCTGATGTAATTGGAGAAAAGGGACACACGTTACTCTTCTGAGATCTGTTCCCACCTGCATTTAGGACTTAAGGAAATTGGATGTTGTTTCCTGATATTAAACCTGCCCTCAAACCTGGAAAATGGATTTTTTTTACTTACAACTAACATTCTCTCCTTACCTGAGTTAATTTGTCATCCAGATACCTGGGCCTCTGGAGTTTCTCAGCCTGGCTATAGCTCATTTCTTCCATTTTTACCCCCAAAACATGATTTCACTTTCCAGTTTTGACCTCTGCTTTCAATATAATTGTTTTAAAAAGGGAGGGTGGGGGAAGACAAGGAAAAAAAGCTGACCCAGAACCTAAATAAAGTGGGGAGTCTGCAGGCAGCAGATGGAAAACAAGCAGAGCACTAGGAACAATGTGAAAACAGGGTCAGCAGGTAACATTGAGTAAATGTAGCTTCCTCCATGGAAAATATATTTGCATTAACTTCATTAACTTTGTATAAGAGAAAGGGCAAACTTTAGGCTACAAGTTCCTTCTCCTTTCCATTGAAAAGTTGGCTTGTACAGATTTAAGGCATTTTGTAACCATATAATTTAAATCAATTACAAAAAAATGGAAAATTAAATGAACTATAACTCTTCAAACCCACTTCTCACCCTGGATCTATAGTGTACCCAGCATAATGGCATCTTCTTGTGTGACTTGACATAGCTTCTCATGGCTCCTTTCTGTTACAAACAATAAATAACAAACTAGAAAAGTGACTTGTGAACCTGTCCAGAATCTAAATTTAGAAAGTAGAGTGAAATTTTACGGTGCAAGCAAGTGCCTCAGGAGTATAGTTAGATCTCCTCCTGCCAAGTTAACTGGAAGTGTTTAAGCCCCTCCTCCTGCTGGGATTACTGTCCGTGTGGCTGAACCACTAGACCTGACATTGGCACTCATTTGTGTCAGTGCATTTTGGCACCTCAGATCTGGAGGTGAAACCCTCCAGGAAAGAAGCTGTAACCAAGGGTTAACAGCAGTAAGTGAAGGTGTGTCTGTGCCTTAAGTCTGAATATTAAATATTATCAGAGTGCTTCAGACTGTGACCCATTAGTGTTACTGGAAATAAAGCATTTACGTGCCTTTAATAGCTATAGATCTCAATGCCACAGTCACTGGGCCAGTCCACTTTTGCATACTAGACAAAAATGTACAGGAAATTACAGTAAGTTCCCCTAAATTGTCTCCTTTTTGAGAAAAGGAAAGTCAACAAAACATACTGTAATTAATATCAGGCAGATATTTGCTTTACAGGATAGTAGACACACTAGATTAAATAGATCCCAGAGCAAGTATAAAGTAGATTACAGGTGTTGATGTAGATCCATGCATTTTTATTACCAGTGTTAATGAATGTAGAAGACAAAAGGCAGTGAAAACTCGGGATTACAGAAACATATTTACCATAGACAAAACCTTGCTCACAGCAGTGGATTTTTGAGTTACAAATGTGGTTCAGAGTCTCACACAGATAGCTCTGAGCCCTACAAAACCCTGAGAGAAGCCACTGCACCTCTGCAGCTCAGCTGATACTGATATTTACCATTCCACTTAACCTGTTTCAAAACTGTGAGAACCACTTTTCCTTCTGCTCCAGAGCAGTCTGTACTGCATTTCTCATTTTGTCAGCTAAATCCTCTAGAAATCAGTCATGAGTTCTTCTCTGAATTTGATGTGACAGGAAGAGCAGAAGGAAAGGAAGACACTAAGAAGACACAGCCTACCAGCAATAGACCTATCAGGTGTTTGAGACTTGCAACATTCACATAAGCTCTAAATATCTGAGGGACATTTCTCTGAGCAGAAGCCAAGGAACACTTGAACTAAGTATGCTCTTCCTTGCAGAGGAAGAAGAAAAAGACGTCTGAGGATGATGATGTGACAGATTGAGGTTGCTTCTGGTTTCAGAGGCAGAGGGAGTAAGGATCCTTTTAGAAGGTTAAAAGAGTAGTTACAATACAACCTGTACGTAGAAGGTTCATCATGTTCCCTATCCAAGAAGTAAAAGTCAGCCTTCTTAGAAGAAGAATAAACTATGGGAGACTTCATCCCATGTAGCGTGGAGCGACTTCTCCACAGCAGTAACAGGTTCTTTTACCTTGGATAAGGGAACCAAGTTTTCAGGTACCTTTGTGTTTGTACTCTAAATTAAAAAAAAAAAAAATCCCACAAAAAAACCCAGAAGCACTTCAACATACAGGAAAATTAAAAAACTGCATTCATTAAGGATTCCCTAATCCCTTTAAAGAGATCTGCGTATCCAGAGCAGCAGAAGCATTAAAGATGGAAGATCAATGTAAAACAGGCAGTTCTTGTGAGCAGTTATTTTGACATTTTAGAGTTCAGAAACTGCTGCAGGAAAATTAATTTCTATGCACTGTTCTGTAACCAGGAAATTAAAAAAAAAAAAATTGTCTAGGCATGCTGCCTGAAAGATTATAAAACTATAACGTTAAATATGAGCGCAAATAAAATTCAAAGCAAAAGTGCCTACACGTTCTTCCTTCGCAGCAGCAGTGAGAAATCACATCTTGTGAATATATAACTGATTTAGAACTTAATTGTGCAGAAGCTTCCAAGAGCATAGAAGCTGATTCGCACATATAAAAGCTTGCATGATTGCATATTCAGCATTGCAGGTAACAAATTCAGTGCATAATAATGAAGACTTCAACACTGCTGGCCAGTAGAACAGGTTATTTTTGCATCCCTAAAACCCATTCTGTTTTGACCTGTTGCCAACAATGGAGTCGCTACGCCTTTCTGAAGCTGCTGGTTGTGATACCCACATTGATCTCAGCTAAATGAGTGTAATGTCCCTTTGTTTAAAAATAGTTGAAACAATGGAAAACCACTGGCCCCAGAAGTGGTCACAGGGAAAATGGATAATAATGCTGTCGGTGGGGTTTTCCAAGGGTCTGATAAAGGTGAGAGAAGCCAAAGGCCGGTTTACAAAGCAGGATATGATTGAGAGATTAAAAACAGGAGAAATAGCCAATGAGTCCTCCCAAGAGCACAGCAAAGGCATTACACATGGTTGTCTCTGCAATTTTTCTGCTACTTTCCTTGCACATAATCTTCAAAAAAGAGACAGAAGAAGAGCGTGGTTGCCATGAAACTACTTCCTGCTGTTTGGTTATTCTTTATCTATAGGATGCAAGAGCTGAATGGCACCAGAAGAAAAACAAGCCACGTTCATCACTGCTGTCTTCTCCTACGAGTGACAACCTACAATACCCTGACTATAAGCAAGCGGTAGGAACATAAAAAGGTAGCATGGGAAAGGGATGAGGCAGTTTTCAGGAAAGAAAATCTTGAGCAATTCTTACAGATTAGCAAGGGGAAGACTATAGATGCTTGCAAAAATAAGTCCCTTGGGCTTTATGATCTAGAGAAATCTAAGTGAGAGCTGAATACCTCACAGAAGGAATTAACCAATTTCAGAGGTTTCCTGGAAAACAAATCTCATTCCATGATGGCATTGCTCGCTGGAAAGCAACTGAAACCACCCATGCAGAAAAGCGGAGTTGCACCACTCACTGTTGGAAACAGCAAGACGGACCAGCAGGGTAGCCTGCATTTTGTGGGAGAATTTCTAAAAAAAAAAAAAAGAAAAGTAATAAAGGGGGGAGGGAAGTAAAAAGATATTTTGACCAGCTTGAAACTTGTTAGCTATTCTCAGCTATGACCAACAAGAAAATATCAGGAGTTCAGCATTTCTCTGCCCCTGTGTAATACACAGATACCCAGAGGGTCAAGAACAGACCTGTGCCATGACAAAAGAGCCCATTTCTTTAAGTGCAATTTTTTTTTCTTGAAGTTGCCTTGCAAGACTATTTCAGGCAATTCAATACTACAGTTCAAATGAATGGTTTCAGAGAGAGACAAAATAGTAGAGGTTCTTTTGAGAAACCTCCTGCTCTTTGTTAGTGCTGCAAAACACGTTGCCAGAAGAGAGGACAGTTCCCCAGATCCTTTTAAAGGCACCTGTCAGTCTGAGTGAGCCAAGATGGGGGTAGGAAAGAAGCAGCTCTCTCTGAAGTGGCAAGCTTTCACGGTAGATTCAGATTCGTTAGAGATACTAAAGATTAAGTGACAGTAGACATACTTATTCATGCACGTAGGGCTTGGATTTGCAGCTGAACAGAGACCACAACACTTAAAAGAAAATATTTTGCCATGCATACTTTGCATTGGAACTATGAATTGAAAGCAGCCAGTACTGAAGATGATGAAAGCAAATCACTGGAAGAAAATTACTATAGAAACATTAACAACCTCCTGTGAAAAGCAATAAAAATGAGCACACTACAAAATGGAACTTTCAGCATGCTTCAATACCAAGATTTTCTGATGTGCAAGGAAGCTTTACACTTGCTTTCCCAGCGTCTTTGTATTTCATCCTATAATCTGAGTTCACTATCAGAAAAAAAACCCTCAACTGCTCTTCAGTCACCCATGTACCTACATTTTCCTTAAGCGTCATGGTGTTTTTCTTCCTGTTTACTGAACACACTGGAAATTTTGCTAAATAATCCCTATCAATTGAGATGGGTTTGTTTTTGCAAGACAACTGCTATTCTGTTCTTCTAACACAGACAAATTTCTTCAGTTCTCCCTTGTGTCTTTATTTCAGTGATATTTTAAATCTTGTAATGAATTATGATAAACACATAGAAATCTAAGTATAATATTTTAATTCTTGGTGGGATGTTGTTTGCAGATTAAAGCCTCCTGTTCTTCTTAGATGATTGTGTGAAATCCTCCCACCATACCAAACAATCATTGAGCAGGATTTCTGATCTCCAGGTTCTGCCTTGAAGAAAAGCAGGTGCTTCATGGTAGCTAAAAGAACTCCAACAAGCAGAAGGAGCAAAGGAGTCAAAACTGTCTTATTATTATCTAAGACCCATAGAAAAACAAAATGGTTGTTAAATGAGGTGATTAGAGAAGGAAGGAACGAACTATTAGCCTGGTTTTCCTGAACACTGAATAACTATTGTTAGCACTCTAAAACAAAACATTTTCAATACCTGTAAACTGCTTGCCCAGTTCTCTGCCCAAAAAGGATTGCCACTGTGGCCAGTCTGGATGCAATTCTCTTTTTTTAGGGTTCAGTTTATTGCTCAAATAGGAATCTCAAAATAAGCAAACTGGTGGTGATGCCAAATCTCTCCTGCAACCACAGCCATCTTCTTACTTCATGTAAGTGTCCCCTCTCTCCCTCTTTGGCCCTTTCCACTGGAGAAGAGCTGAGAAGTGTCCAATCAAGCCTCAGGTAGACACAGACCATTCCCCTAAAAGACCCCCAAAAGAAGGTTTACCCAGTGATCACTGTGAGCCAAGCTGGTGAAAGCCCATGAACTTCACTATCTAGACCCACAGATGCTGGAGCATCTGTTGGTCTGTGTTAGTTACACAACAAAACCTATAGCTGGGTAGTCTCCTAAATTTAATATGGGTCTGGTATATTTTGCAGTTGGTTTATTTCTGATCATCCTTTTGCAGCCACCAAGTGGTAGTCAGTCCCCTCCGGGCAGCTGCTCGCTTGCTACATTACACTGTTGCTCCACAAACTTAGGCAGTGAGGGGAGAAGGAATAAAAACATGCCAGAAAGTCACCTTCCCTCCTGTCTTCCCATTCTCCTCCAGAGGCACAGCAGAAACACATAAAACAGACCAGCGCAGCAATGCCCAGCGTTACACCAGCTCAAGGTTTAGCAGTGCTCAGAGCTCTACAAAGCATTACACAATCAGTACCCTCAAAGACTGCCTAAGTAGACAGCAGAAAGTAAGTATGATTATTTTCATTGCAGTGATGCCAAATGGACCCTCAGAGAGATTAAATGGCCCGTGGTCAGATAACCGATATCTTGCAAAGCCACCGCATAAATTCAAATCGTCAACTTACCAGTCTAATGCCTTAATAACAAGGCCATTCTTCTTCAGTTCCTCCAAGAGTTTGGTTCTTAGACTTGGTGTAGAACTGTAGAAGTTTTCTTCCATTTTTCCAGAGTGTTCCTTGCTCTTTTTCAGTCTGCTGCAGAGAGGCTACAGTCAACCATCACGAGGGCTTGCAGATACATATTTCAGCATAAATTTAAAGAAAGATACCTAGTTCAGGCTTTCCACAGGAAGAGAAAACAGAAGTTTCAACTCTCCAGATAACAGTAGCTACAACACTAAGTCATCTTGGGTAGAACACAGCTATGTCAATAGTCAAGACAGAGCAACATAATTCAGAAAAATGTGCACTGGATGGTCATCCAGCCATGACCCAGACCTCTGAGCTGAAGAGGAAGGACTCTGCTTATCACAAATTTAATTCAACATCTTTTAACTGGTTCCATAGTGTTTTCACTATATCTCTATATAACTATATTTGCATACCTAAAGCTTTTTTCCCCCCCATTTATAGAGGTTTAAGATCAAAAAGCTGAAAATGTAGTCAAAGCATTTCACCGTAAGCAGTTATTAAAAGTAAACAAATCAGAAAGATCATGGAGACATATTTGGAAATGAGTAGGAGGAAACCATGCAGAATTTTCCTTGAAAGAGT
>NW_010432744.1:12145-14240 GCF_000710305.1 Buceros rhinoceros silvestris | reverse complement strand
GTCATGCTGAAGGGCAAGTTCAGACTAGTTTGGAGATACAGTAACAAGACCATGCTCACCTTGATTTATGCTGAACAGGAAGCCAGTGAGTGATTTCTCATATTTAGTGAAAGCACTAAGTTTTCTATCCTAACTGATCATAGCAATGATTTCCCAGCACGACCTCTTAATGGAAAAACAGAGACCAAAATGCTACAGCTATGTCCAGACAGCATGTGGCCCACCATTTTCTGAGGGCTCCCTCTGTCCTGACTGCAATGGAAGAGGTCAGACTTAGAGAGGGACAGCATTTCAAAGCGGACTGAAGCACAAATGATAGAGAACTACAAATGATAGAGAGTAATAATCGTTTGCATGTATGCAATCCTCTGCCTACTTTACCCCCCTTCTCAGGGCGGGGATGAAGAGGAAGGAGGCGGCAGGACACATCGAGCAGGGAGGGATTTCTCTCTGCCCTGAATGCAGCCCTGCGCTGGCAGGCAGCATGCTGCCGGTGTAATCTCTGTTAAAATTTCGCTTCCCGCTGTTCCTCTCCTTTCACCGTTTCAATTCTATTGATCTGGTAAACCCCGGCGCGCCCCGCCTTCGGGTGGGGCAGGTGAGGCAGAGGAGTGCGCTGAGCTCCTTGCCAGCTTGTGGCAGGCGTCATCTCTGATCCTGGTGGTCCCTCTAGAGGCAAAAGAGCAGTGCCGTTTCCAAATCTATTTGTTCCTAGTCATCCCTGCCGAGCTGGCAAACTCGGGTAGGAGTGCCAGTTCGGAGCTGCTGGCACGAGGCGGAGACTCCTCTACTGCTACAGACCACCGGGCTGTGGTATGCATCGAGCTGTATGTACCCAACTTCACGTTCTGTCAGCCGAGCCTAGGCTCTGCTGCTGCACCCAGCCCTGCCTCATTTCCAGCTCCTTAAACCCCGCAGCTGAAGACTTGTCAAGTAAGAATCCTTATACTCCACCAGTTTCTTTCTCTGAACATTCATCCCTTTCTCCCCAGGTCTTCACTTGCAGGCACTGAAGGGAAAATTAAAAACCATTAAATAAGTACTGTTATCCAAATAAACAAAAATGTATACCAACGTTTATTGAATTATTTTATATCACCCAACTTAAGTTTAATTACACCCAGCAAAGATATCCAGCTCTGTTACTAATGAAATATATATATATTCTAGGAGCTTTGGATCTTCTGCTTCTTTCTCACGGTGATTACGTCGTGATCATAATGAGATCCTTGAGAGAAGAGATAGCAACAAAAGCTCTTTGTCTGATCTCTCTGCTGCCGATTGGCAGCATTTCACAGTATGCATACCCAATTTCACACACACAAACATGTGTGCCTTCTGCTCTGCACACACGCACAGTCAATGGAGCTCTAAGCCACCAGCTTGTCACTTACTGTTACCAGATGATCTGTGTGGTTCAAATCAGCAGGGCAGCCAAGGGAGTTGCAAAGGATCTTACCATCGCATTTCAGAACTGGGCTAGATTCTTGGTGAGGAGTACTGAAAAAAAATGTACACATACAAACCTGGAAGCCAGAGCTGACACAGGCCTGAGAGCAGTGGCTTGTGCTGCGCTTCCAGAGGTTGTAGCAGTCTATCTAGGAATGCAGCTACTTAGTCACAGGCTGCATCACTCCAAACCTGAGTCACTGGTATCAGCACTAGTTTCTCACCACGGCCCTTTCCTATGTCCCAATCAATCTGGGCATCACAGGAGACTTTCCAGGATGAGTGTTCTGGACCAACAGAGGTTTACAGTGAAAACAGCCTTCTCATGCCAGGACGTGATTCAGGAGCTAGAAAAATCAAGTATTTATGCACATAGCTTAAGTGTCCAAAAAAGCACCTCGTTATCCAGCCTGCCAGCTTTTCCTGCTTTAGTTTGGTGGCTCCCTGTACTTTGCCTAGTCCAGATACAAGTTTTCAGTGGCAGCCCCATGGCCTCAGGTCTGATAATGGGGCTCACCCAATTCCAAAGGAGTATCCCTGACCAGTGACCATTAAAAGCTTTAATGTGACTGAGACATTCATTAGTCTCCAGAGCATTCCACAACTTCTCCACTTACATGCTAGCAGTTCCTACACAGTCATTCCT
>NW_010432744.1:0-12045 GCF_000710305.1 Buceros rhinoceros silvestris | reverse complement strand
TCCTACACAGTCTTCCCTGCTAGACTAGACATGATTCAGTGATCCTCATCCAGCCCATTCAGTTATTTGGGGAGAGGCCAAACCACTGAGACCAAGAGTCAACAGTTTTTAATTTAGTGGGTATCTGAGTCACACATCATTTAAACAGAAAAACAAATGACAAAAGAAAAAAAAAGAAATAAAATAAAAATAAACACCAAAACCCCAAACAAACAAAAGAACTGAAATTCCTAAGTGCTAACACTAAATATGGTACCAGTTCTCCCTAGTCTCAGGCAGCTGCCTCAACTTTCTGCCTTAGTTTAATTTAGCTAGGAATTGAAGATGATAATTTGTCAATAAGGAAAAAAACCTGTCTTTAAAACGCTTGGAGATGAAAACTGCTCTGAGTATTCTGGCTAGTATTTGGTATTAGAATAATAGCAATGAATGTATATTCTTTCTTTCCTTCAATTTTCTCTGAAGAATCCCAAACAAGCAAGACTTCAAAATAATCCTGAAAACTTGTAAAAGATATCTTTGGTGCAGTATTCCTGACTTCCACAGATTAAAAGATTGCACACAAGATACAATTTCAACACAGGCAAAGGAGTAGCAAGATTATAGATGGCTAATGCATCTACTAGATAAATTCTCTAGTGCCCTTTAGCTAAAGTGACAGATCATGATGGCACACCTAAGATGTCCACAAATGTCAGGAAGGTTCTGTAGCTAGAATGACATGAGATTCAAGAATCTACCAATTCACTTATATATGAAGATGATCTTGAATCCAAGGCATTCCCATGCCTTCTCAGAGTTGAAATTACTTTCAACTTGGGAATACTTACTCACTTGCATTTCTTTTAAAATAGTACTTTGTATGTTGTAACCCTGTTTCAAGTGAGGTACTCTAAAATACTTTGCACACAAGCAAACCTGACAGCCTTCCTCACAGCAAATGCTCCATTATGGTTTTTTTTTTCCCACAGCACATAGAAGGTAACTGGCTTTTCTTTTACACTGGGGCAAGCAATTTCAAATCACATTGTATTATCAAGAGCCTGCACAGACTGTTATTGCAAATGACCTGTTATCCATCATTCAGCAACTCCAAGCTGAGCCCTGGAACTTAAATCCCTAAGAAGCCTACAAAAACTTTGTCTTCAATTTGTTAGCATGTGGCAGTGAACATCAAATTGCTGTGAAGTAAAACCTGCCTGCTTTTGCTGCTCTCTCCTTAATCTGAGTGACTGACGGACCAAATGATTTTGGTTTCTGCATGTAACACCTTAATCTATTTGAAACTATTACATGCACATATTCATTTACACAAATATTTTTGGTAACAATATTAAATGCCTTCTTTTAAAATATGAACATGGATAGACTTTGACATAGAATATAATTCTAGATATATGCCTCAAAAAGTTCTGTTAGTAGGAATAAACCTCTAGCAATGGATAAAGAGAGTTCAGAAGAGGGCTTGGGGTTTGTTTGTTGTTTTTAATAACTTGTTTTCTTCTTCAGTTAAAACCAGGATGTTCTGTGAATACTACTGAAAGAACAACATCACAAGATACTATCAGAGAATTAGAGGGCAAGTGGCAGTACTAGATTTGACAGCTCTAAAAAGAGAAATTTTTCGTTATCAGGGAAAGGGCCATGGCAAGTTCAGCAAATTTCAGCACGGTAGCTACATCACTCTCAGGCAGGGTTCCACAAGTAGAAGTCACAACAGTTCTCACAGCAGGCCATATCTATGCTCTTACTGAATACTTGTTCTCAAAGTAGCCCAGAGCACGACTTTCTCCTAAATCCATCTGCTTCATGTTGCAGAAAGCCTGCAGGCAGAGAGTGAGACAGTGTTTGGGAACACGCTGAGAATGTAAGATACACTAAAGTTGTAAGCCACACTGAGGCAAATAGCATTCTTTAGGCTTTCAAAGACCACCTAGTCCTGTGTCAGGTAGGACTGGCTATGATTAATCAGGCAATTAATATAGTCTCATATATATACTGTATGCCTATAACTCTATAGGCATTACTAGGGCCTCAAAATAGCATGTATATGTAACCATTCAGTCTTCTGCTTCTGAAGGAATTTGTTTTCCTCAGTTATATCATTAATATCCCATATAAATAGGTTCTGCGAGATAGACAGCTACTCACTCACATTATGGCTATTCCTACAGCTGGGAACAGGAATGGTACCGCAACTGTTCCTGGTGCATGTGGCACTGAAAATAATAAATTATTCAGTAAAGACTGCACTGGTTTTGACAACTTAAGAACAATAATTTCTTGATATCAAAACCCCTATTAACGCAGTGAGAACTGAGCTGTTGCAGTAATGAGCACCAGATTTAAAAATCTGGATTATGGGGAGCCCTCAGTTAAACCTTGGTGATGATATGCCTATGACATGTTAAAATTATGCTAATACAGCTTTTGAATGTTTTATTAATTCCACTGAGCAAGCTGGCTGTTCCCCAGCCAGCTGGAAGCAGGTCAAAGTTAGGCAATGCTTCCAGGGCAGGCCCCTGACAGACATGAGTAACCCTTTCTCCTGAGAACTCTTCCATGTTACACTGCATTTTCCAAATTGACATTTTTATGCCACATCAGGCTCTTAGTTAAGTAGTTTAGGTGTTTACAACAAAATCCTGCTTGGAATTGTGCCATTTTTTTCCTCTGTTTCAGGAAGCTAAAAATAAGAAGGCAGAACAAATGCTGTGTTCTTCTGCAATACTGCTCAGCTTATTTAGCTGCTCCTCGTTATACAATTAAATAAAATGATGATTCCATGACACTATAAAATTAATCTTAGTACGCTTACATAGACTTGTGTTCCAAATAATCCTAATTTGAAAACAGATGCATACACTACATGTAACTTTTCCTACATGAATAAATCTACTTTCCCTTCTTCATGATCCATGGATTATTACAGGTCTACAGAGATCTCTCTGATCATATGTTTCTGGCTTGCTCCCTCATTTTCTCTGTCTAAAGTATGTCTTAAGAAGTGAAATGTACATTGCTATTATTAAATTTCACATTATGACTGAAGTAGTATCATAGGAAAGGCAAAATTCCAGTCAGAGGGGACGAGGACAGTGAAATAATATTTCTCCTGTCGTGAGGAGGATGGTGTAGAGCTTAACTGGAGAGCTCTGTCAATGCACTTCGTGTTCTGCAACATCAGAATATTTCTCTGCTTCCCTTCATTTAAGTGCAGACCATTAATCAGCCAAAAGCATATATTTTGGCTTTGGGAAGTACTCACAAACCAGTAGAGAAAGGCCATGAAATAATATTCAGTATGACCTAATCTGAACTCAGAAGCAAAACCAATATATTCTTTTATTACTTCCGTGGTTTTTTTCTCTGAATTCAGTCAATCTGTATTACAGTCCCACAAAGGTGAGCAAGAAGGATGTCATTCAATCTTTTAGAAATAATTTCAGCTTTCACTCTCTTCCATTTATGCTAAAAAATGAAATCCTTCATTGCTTTTTGTTACCAGTACCTACTTAACAAGTTGCTCCATCTTACGTACTACAACAAAGCCTGCCACCTCATCTCATGTTACTCATTTGATTTCAATGGAAGCATTTAGATGAGTTAGATTTGCAGGATTATTTGCATCCAGTGATTGCGTGGCATGACTGTCACTCAGTTACCTGGGTCACAGCTAACTTGTTCGTAGAACAAGGAAGTGAGACTCAGAAACAGAATGGACTCAGAAACCCATAGGTAAGACCGGGCTTCCATAGGCACTAATACTAGAGCTATGCGCTGCTGGATCAACCAGCAGTAGAAACTCGATCTATGTAAGGATCTACTCAGATCATATTTTGATGTTATTAAAATAGTAAGAGTGTAAACCACAGTACTTTATGATTTTATGTGAGCTTTATGTTTGCTGTCAGAGGACAGTGATTCCTTTTATTGTATAAAGTAACTGTGGCACTAACAGACAAGTGCTGATATAACCAGCACAAGCATAACCCAATTAAATATTTTAAACAAAGCTGACCTATCAGAGAAACTTTACACTAGATGAAAGCTTTGGGTCCTGCAGCAACACATTTTTAAACCACTTGTAGGAGTCCCAAAGTTGAACTTAATATTTCATTAAACCACAAGCCAAATTGTTTCGAGCATCAGTAACTCTGCCTCTGCAGCATTACACCTCTGATTTTCATAACAAAATTAATGATTTAAACCTAAGTAAAATATGGGTGGGTCTTTTTTTTTTCCTAGATCATCGCCATGGAAATGCTTATCTGAAACCTTTAATGAACATGGTCAGTCAGTAAAGCCTAACCTCTGGAAAAGTCAGTCTAACCTGACATGGTTTTTTTCTATATTTAGCCCCTGTGGTCTAACATACATGTTGATCTATCAATGAACATCGGATGTTGTCTGAAAAGCCAACTTTTCCATGGCTACTCCAATCAAGCATATCAGTGTTTGAGCACTGCTCTGAACATCATCAGTCTCTGAGGACTTACCAGTTTGTAGTGACTCCTATTAATCACCTACTGCTTCTCTTCTGCAACTCCATCCTGCCATATGCCCTCCTGCGTGATCAATCACCTGCAGCCACATATTCATGTCGATATTACTGAGATGCATTTCCATTCACCTTCTGCAGTCCAGAGCTCTTGCTGCCCTACAGCACCATGTAGACACAAAAAGCAATTTTAAGCATGTAACCATACTGACACATGCAACAGAGTAACTTTAAATGGCATTTATGTGTTCATAAATGGCACTTTTATGTTCATAAAACTCTTAAAAGAGGGTAAGAACTCAGATGGATTCAGTGCTGGTGGTTATTTACAAAAAACTACCAGGAACCAACAATAATACCGTTTGGCTTTTATAGCTAAGTAACTCAGTAAATTGCAAACTGCAGATGGTAATTCGAAAGAATTCTACAGGCATTTAAGAAATGAATAAATTATGAGATGTAACAAAATTCCACAAAACAAACACCCAACAGTATCAAACACATTATTTCTTACAAGCAATACCTATTCTAATCACAGTCACATACTAAGCAAAGCAATGACTCAAACACAAAGGTTGACTTTTGCCATCTGTTTTGAAATTGTTGGACTACCAGTTAAAGAAAAAACACAAGCTGGCATTTCTAAAGACTGAGGCCATTAGTGAGAGGAGAAACATGAAGTGCTAGTTTGTTTTCTTGCCAGACAGAATCTTGAACAACATTTTAAATATGGTAATGTATGAGTGTTTCACAGATACTGTTCATTTACCATATTGATATCTCTAATTTCAGTCTGAGATTTATATCATTTTTTCATATGCAGGGTTTCTCACTCAAAATGCTAAGCATAAATGACTCCAGTTTGCCAGCAGTGCAAAAGAGATGGTTCTTACACATTGTCCTCAAGATAATCCTGAATGGGACAGGAAAAGAAACACATGACTTTATTAGAAATTGTGCACATGATCACCGCAACGCAACACACAAAGTCACTAAGTAAAGCCGAATTACAGATGCACACTGACTCAACGCACTTTTCCTCCAAGTCTGAGGTTGGTTAAGGAGCAGAGTGACCAATGTCTCACCAGTTCCTCTCTCTTACACATTGGTGGTGGAGATTGCCCTTTTCTTCCTAGAGCAGAACCTATTTTAGTAGTCTCTTTCCTCACTGTTGGAGAAACAGTCAGTGCTGAATAATTTAAACAACAACAACAAAAAATACTACTGAACCCTTCCTCCCACAGGGTGTTAACCATCTGTTGGGGGGCACAGCTTATATATGGGTCTCCATATATGTTCATCAAACAGTCCTAAATGGAGACCCTAACACAAAATGGGGTCACAGTTTCAGATGGGAGTACCACTGGCAGGGAGTTGTGAAAGCAAACGGTTTGGGTTCATTTTACCCTTCCATTCAGATATCCTTTCAGTTGGATTATCATTTAACAAACTTTTTAAACCAGTCATCACAGTACTTTTAACAATAACAAATGGAAGTATGTTTCTTCATTTTTAATAATGCAGTGGGTGTAATGAGTCACAACGCAATGAGTAAAAATAAAGAGTATTGACTCATGTCTATTAAAACGTGTCTCAACTAGATATGTGGTGACCAGATAATGATGCACTGACTAGCCCAAGAAGGTATTAAGCAGTAAAAGGGAAGGGTCTGTTTGTCCATGAAGCCTGAGAAACGTACATCCACACACTAACCAGATACAATACAGTTAATCAGCTCCTTCAACACACAACCACATGCCTGGCCATAAAATGTTCCAAACATATAAAAATCTCAAATTCTTTCAGCACAGTGAGATGCAAAGATTACATTAGGAGTCCCTGGGCTCTGACTATCAGATGCAGAATTGGCCACATCCATCAAACACTGCTGCAGAACAAGGTACTAGATGACATTGTGATCTATGATCAGATTAGGATATGCTATTCCTACATACTGCAACACCAAACCACAAGCACATCAATAGGAACACAACTGAACAAGGTACAGCACTTCTAAATAACGGATCAAGGAGCACAGTACTTGAAACACACATAAACCCTGTGGGATACGGCAGGATTTACTCCAGCTCCAAGTCTGCTGAAATTTATAATTCTTTTTTTTTTTTTTTTTTTTTTTTTTTTTTTTTTTTTTTTTTGTCTCATGGACACAGACAAAACCATGCTGTGACCTTGGCAAACATCCTGGAAGAAAGTGCAACATGGACCAGCCAGTGCTACGGGGAAGTTGAAGACTCCCAAGGTGAACATGAGACTTGGCAAGGTGAACGTGAGCCAAGTGCCAGTATGCCCTGGCACTGAAGATGGCAAACAACATCTGGCCTACATTAACAGGACTACAGTAAGTAAATCAAAACCAGTGATTACTACCCTCTACTTGGCACTTACTGCTCCACATCTAGAATACTGCATCCAGCTTTGGGAGCCACTCCTCCCCCAAGTACAAAAACATTGACTAACTGAAGCAAATTCACTGGATGGCCACCAAGGCGGCTGGGGACTTGAGCACTTGCCTCTTAAAGAGAGGCTAAGTGATTTGGGCTTGTTCAGCCCAGAGACAGCTCCAGAAGGACCTAATGGCATCCTTCCCTTAGCTAAAAGGAAGTACAGTGCTCTACACATCCCTGCCTTACCCCTGTGCATGTAAATCAGGACAGACTCAAAACAAGCTCAGAAAGCTTTGAACAAACAGAGAATCATAATGATTACTTTCAGTAGTAGCAGTTGGGTTTTCCTTAGGAAGAAACTGGAAATGTGAAGTTTTCCTTTTGTGCTTGGCTACAGAATTGAAAAACCAACTAGTCAAGTACTTCAACAAGAAGCACCATGAAGACCAAGTTCCCCCGTGGATGTGAGCCCACGCCTGCATGCTGCTCTCCTCCATGGCAACCACTAGCAGAAAAACACATTAGCTTTGTGGTACTCTGCCTGAGCTGGCTTTTAATTTGGCAGCCCTGGATATTATATTAAAAAAAGAAAAATCCTCTTTGTTGGACCTTAGGTTTGAAGTTAAAAGGAACAGGCCAGTTTGCATCATTTAAATTCTGTGAATATAACTAGAATCAAAACATGTTTGACAGGAACAGCAACATATCACTAACTGCTCTAACCCTCCATCCCTGAGTTAACTGCACAACAAGTAACCTTTCCTAAATTCCAGTCAAATGAGCTGAAGCCTTCCAAGCAGGAAGTACATATGCTTTAGATGCAAAATTCCTCTAGTCTTTTTAGCTACTGACAAAGTTATTTCCTAAACCAAGAGTGTGACTTACAGAAAAGAACAACTCCTTGGTACAAATTATATCCACCAACACTCTTCCACTCATATGACATCTCCTTCATCCAACACTTTATCAAAAACATACATTTATCCTAATGCCAAATAAAACATTAATGGGCACACATTTTTATAATAGCTTCCCAAAGGACAGGAAAACACTTAAAGCCAAATTGTTTATTAAAATGCTTCATGAAAAGCATGTATCACTCAGGCCAGAGCATTCTCAGATGCTTTCTCTCTTAATAGCCATATCCACAACTAAAGTCAACAGTTCCAAAGGATATTTACCAGCTAAGTTCAAATCTAATAATCACATTTTAGTAGCTATTCTGGGAATCCAAATCCCCAGACAACTTAGAAAATCCTACCCACAGAGTACCTTTTACACTCATTACAGGCATTCACAAATACACCCCTGGAGTACTTTCAGTACCCTCACTAATGCTTCTGAAGCATTACAACTCTTTTTGCAGACATGCCACATTTCATCTACCACCATGCTGCTCTGCGAGCAGTTACAGACCTGTCTTTAGAGTGATTCATTCCCTTTAATTAAATGCCCTTGAAATATTACTGCTACACTGTCATCAAATGCAGCATTTGTTTGAAAATAAGATCAACAAGTACAGTAACAAAAGCAGAGCTAGCTAACTTTCTCAGATTAAGAAACACAGGAACTGTTTGAATGATTTTTTTTTTTAAATAATGCTCAGTTCTACAAAACTCAGATCCTCTTACATTATAACTCAAAAAATGCAGTCCTTCAAAAATGCCTTTCACAGAATTACCATCTCTTTATTCAGCTGAGAATGACTATGGAACATAAAAACAAAAGCAAGAACCAATAAACAAAACAACAATTAACACAGTGACTGAGCCATTATTTAAATATTTCTTTCAGTGCCATATCACCCCAGAATTCAGTTTCTGTCCTGGACTCTGCTTGCATAGCTAAGGTGACTGGTTCATCTAATTCTTCCAGTCAAAACAAATCCAAACTTCAAAGCTGTATCTTATGACAATAGGCACAGAAGTAAAACGATGTGTCAGTCTTCAGGAACTGTGGTATTCTGTGGACGACATACCGTTAGCACTAAAACAATACAGCAGAAATGGTATAGGAGGAGAAAAAGGTTTCTACCGTAGAGGGAGGAAGGTTTTTCAAGATCAGGGTATTTGCTGTACTTAGCAATTATCTGCAAGTTCTTAATTTGTATTTTAAAAGCCACATTTCTTTTTTCACAGGCCAAGAAGAACCACCAAAACATTAGGGGAGGAAAAAGCAGTTTAAACGCATAAATACATGCATCAAATCCTGAGATAGAGATCTAACCTCCCAGGAACTAACAGCAACTACAAAGAGAAGTCAGCTCACCCACCATGTCTGAAAATGTGCTAGGACTATAACCTGTGAATTATAGCTCCATAAATTGGAAGACTTCAGCAGCATTCTCATTAGAAGTTCCCACAAGGTTCTTACAAGCATTTTACTCCAAATCTCACGTTAATTCTAGCCTGGTTTGGATGTAGTTCAGGGTCATAATTTTTCTTGGGGAGTTCCAAAAATAACGGCATTTCTTGCTATCTGGCACCTTTTCAAAGCATAGACAGCAGCTCTCACAGCCAATCTCATTTTCCCCTTGAGACACATGTATTTGACTAGGTGATTCATGGTCATTCACAGAAAGGGGATATTGATTTCAAAATGGTTTCATAACAGTTAGCTCTGCTTTCTGTTCTCTCAGGTTCCATATACTACCCGTAAGCAGAAAACTTCACACTTCCAGTTTCTTGCTAATGAAAATCTAAATGTTGCCACTGAAAGTAATCTTTGATATCCTCTGTTTATTCTAAGGACTCACTGAGTTTGTTTTGATTCTGTCCTGACTTACAGGGAACTAAGGCAGGAATACTTAGAGCTCTGTACACAGCCTTGACCATCAAAAGTAGATAAAAATCTACACTGGTTAAAAAAATACCACTGTTTATTACTTTCAGGACTGATTAGGCGACATGCAAAGAAGCTGTATTAACCTACTCGCATTCCCATTTGAACCCCTAAACTGTGATCTTGCAAACGCTGGACTCTGAAAGCAACCAGCCTCAGTTTGGAGACTCCAAGACTGTTCTCAGCTCTTCCAACTGGGGCTAAGGCATAAGCTGAGAGTATGCTTCCTGCAGATAACAACGTGGCTGCACAGAAGTGCTCTGGTTTTTTCAATAGGATGATTTCCTGGATGCCTCCAAGATCAGAAGAATGCATGCCAGGAGCAATCCTCTCCTTGAGCAGGATGATGAGGCTTTTTCCAAACCTATCTCCTGATTGCATGAGAAGCAGACATGCGTCTAACTGATCACAAGAACAATAACTCAATTAAGTTGCAATGGGTGTGTAGCAACTTGGATAAAGGCAACGAAGAAGAGTTACAAGGATCTGAAATAGGTAGTTCCACAGCTCAGTTGTCTTTGTAGTGTGGTGAGTTATACAGCATCATTAGCATCATTATTTTTCTTGATTATTACATATAAATGAAATAGCTCTCAGAGTTCATAGGTTTATCAGGATGATGTTTCCTATCCAAGTCAGACAAGAGCATCTGAGAACAAGCCAAATACCTACTTTTTTTTTTTTTTTACCCCTGTTTAACAGTTCAGCAACAAACTAATCCATGTGGTGGTTAAAAAGCTCTAGGGGGAGGCAGCAGTGCTAACAAGAATTTTTCTCAACACATAGGAGTAGAAATGTCACTTCCCTGATTGGGCCCATTGTAACAGGTTTTTAGCATGTTGGTGTTTATTAGCTTTCACCTCTTCAAGCAGGCAACGCATTTTTTAAGACCATAAAGGTGTTGTGAATGACAATGTCTCTATTAGGAATTTGCTTCTGAGATTTATCTTATCTTTGAAATATAAATTTGATATTGCTTTTCTTCATGAATAAATAATTTTGAAACAGTTGTATCTGCAAATAACCAAATTAGCTTGAGCATGCACTTGCCTACAAAACAAGAAGACAAAATCAGATAAAAAGCCATTGGAACAGCAAAATACTGCTTTATCCATGGATCTCAGATAGCTAATCCAAGTAGTTGAAGTATCTTCTTGATTCTGTATGCATGCACAAAACATACTAGCATTTACCACTTGGATTTTTTTCTGTCTTAACATCGTGCAGCTTTATATAATGAAATGTTACAAATGGAAACTGTGCAAGAAATGTGTCCTCAAAAACAAGGGCTTCAACCTAAAAGCACACCTCCTCAGATGAAAGGGACCACTGCAGTCCATAGGAGTACCCATTTAAGTTAGACATGCATATTTAAAGGAATATGCCTCTACATCCCTGGCTACAGGGTCATTAAACTGGTTATGTAAAAAAGCTGGTTTCCATTTTCTTAATTAAAATTAAAAAATCATGTCTGAGCACAGGTAGAAATGAAAAATTAAATATACTCCTTCAATGGCATCCAACGCATTTCTTCTACATCATTTTGCCTTTCTTGTTGTAATAGGTTTTACATTCTCATTAGCTGGTTGGTTTGAGTTATTGGGGGGTTCAAAGATGTGAACCACTATAAAGCACCAAGCATTATTTTGCAAGATCTCCATAGCAGAGGGTTACCAACAAGTGGAAAGCAGCTAGAAGAAGGCCTTCTGAATACAGAACAGGTGCACAGCACTGACTGCTGAACAGAAGCACAACCGGGAGCTCCTTTTAGTCACCAAATCAGGACGCAGAGCCCCTTCGCTCAGGTGAATAGCACAGGCTGTTTCAGAGGAGGATGCCTGCTATTACAGACCTTCTCCCGGGAATTTAACTAGCAGTGAACAAGAGCTCACCCACAAAATAAATCTAATACTTGAGCCTCATCACTTCTGCAGCCTTAAAAGTTCTACGTCCTTTCCTGCTAACAGGGAAAAGTGCCCAAAGTGTAAGAGAGCTAAAGGGGATTCAGCTCCCCACGCAATCTCTCCACGTGTTAAAAACCTCACAACAGAATCAAAAAGGGAAAGATCCCTTTTTGGAGGAAAAATTAAAAACAAAAAACAACAGACCCGGAAAAGGTGCTACCAAGGTGCTCAGGGCATTAGGCACCCCCTCGCTCCGGCCTGGAAGAGCCCCCCTGACCCGGCGGGACGTCCGCAGGACCTCGCAGCCTCGGTAAGGCTTACACCACACCACACCCCCAGCGCCCCTGAGCAAGGATGAGACCAGGGCACCAAGCCCCCGCCTCCCGCGGCGACA
>NW_010432743.1:9084-14299 GCF_000710305.1 Buceros rhinoceros silvestris | reverse complement strand
TTTGGCTCTCCCCACGCTCCTCAGCGTGGCCTCAGAAATCAAGCAGGTTTCTGGTTCATACAACCTTTTGAAAGACTCACGATTTGCAGGGGGAATTGCTGGGGGAGGTTTACAACCACCCGCCCAGCCCGGGGCCGTCAGCTCGTCCAGGCAGCAGGAGCATCGCTGAAGCCAGCTCCGCTTCGTGCTCCTTCGGGACCCCGCCTCGGGGCTGGATGTCAGGCAGATGCCAGTGCCATGCTACACCGCTCCCCCGTCCTCGGCACAGGCACAGGCAGCTTCTTCAGATGTTTATACAGTTCCTCGGCCACTCCTCTCCGATTCCCACCAGCCCTGGGAGTAGGCAGGAGCAGAGCACCCACTGCCCGCCACCTGTGGGGCTGATCTTCAGAAACCAAAACCCTGCCAGGGCTCTCATCCCGACAGAGGTGTCCAGCTTCCCTGCTACGACCTGGGAGACCCTGTCCTCCTCCTTCCCCAGGGTCCGGCACTGTGAGAAGCTGGTCCCCAGGGCAGACAGATGCTCCTGTAGGACAGAGCAGCTCCTGAAGCTCCTTTCCATGCTCACATGCCAGACTCAGTAAACAGGCCAGACTAAACAAGCCTGACTAGACTAAACAAACTAGAATGTATCAGCAGAAAAGCTGGTCACATTCATTCAGCCGATCCTCCCAAAGTCACCCCTGCTCTGCACCGGAGTTTTTCTCTTGAAAGCAGAGAGCAGCAACTTCACCCCACTGGTGGGACTCACTTGCAGGGATGAAAGATCTTCATCCATATGCTGGTTTCTACTACTGGAACCTACTGCAGGTAACTGAGACGTGCAAAATGAGACATTTCTAACATTTTTGAATAAAGAGCTTTGGAGCAGCTCTCAGAAATGCACTTGGCTGAAACCACTTACTCGGGGATGCCTGCTCTGCCCCTTGCTCTTGCAGAGGTGAGCACCTCCACCCAAAGCTGCAAACCCCCTACCCAGCTGTCCTCCAACCTTGAGGGCACCTCAAGTCTTTAAGGCTCCAAGTTTCCACCAGGAAATGTTCCTACATCTCTAAACACGCACTTCTCGTCATGCCTGAAACTAGCCAAGCCTTTACAATGCCACGTGACTAACCCACAAGCGCACACGTAAAACCAGCAGGCGTCGTGGATCTCACACTTCCCTTCCATTGTGGCACACCCTGACAGGAGCTCCTGATGCTCCATCATCAGGGTACTGTGTAACAGAGGCACCACCACCTCCTCCAACCCAGAAAGCCTTCTGAGAATACCAGTCTCGAGGAGAGAGCATTCAAGCTGCAACTTGAGGAATAAGCATGAGAGAAGGAGTTCAGAGTCCAACAGCCACGTGCTGTTGGGTAGTTAATGGAAAAGTTGCACCTTTCTCCATGATACTTCTCACAGCTGCTCTTTGGGAATCTCTTTCTTCGGCACTTGCCTCTTCCCATACATGCGGTAGGTGCCCAGATGCTCAGTGTGGGCTCCCAACAACAAACCAAGCAACCAATCAAATGTTGCTATATACATGGAGATATACATACATTAAAAACCATCCTCATATGAATATCGATGTGTGTGTATGTTTGTAGCACAGCACCGGATTCTGCCAGGCCAGGTCCTGTCTGCCTCCACCTCACTGCAGATGGAGGGACGGAAGCATTTCTCTCCGTGACAGGGCTGTTCAGGGGAGAAACAATCTAAACTCCTAAGATGCTTCATTCCTGTTACAAAGGGGTTACATAAACCAGTAACAGGTCACAGCCAGGCATCAGGGACACCATGGCGTCACCAGACTCCTCAGGCAGTGCCATTACAGGTGGCATTAGGGGGCCAGCGGGTGATCTGTACACAGCACATGATAAAACCCTGCTGCAATCATTCGGCATCAGAACACAAGGAGGTGGCATCTCAGGAACCCAGCTCTGATGATTTATGATGCACTCAGGACTCTCCAAAGGCATAATTTATTTGCATTACTGAGAGGACTTAATTATTCCTCCTTACATTAGAGGAGACTCTGAGAGCTTCTATTACGAAGAAAATAATTTTAATCAGCAAACAGAGCACATGCCACAACCAAACATTTATCACAAGGGAAGTCAGATGGCTGAAGAGTTCATATTTCAAACCCTCACCCTCTGCAGCTGCCTGTGCCTCAACTGCACAGGCTGACCCATAAATGAGAGAAGCAGGAAATTAGGGGAAGAAACTGCAGCCAACAATGTCACATCACAAAAACTGGCAAGAACAGGGGTCAAAAGTGATAAATAAAACAAAGCAAAGCAGATTTAGGACCAGGAGACCCATTTTCTTGTCTGAGTTTTGGCAGCAAGTGGAGCCCAGTGGTCAGAAGAGGGGCCTTGAAGGTATCTGGCAACTCTTCACAAGCACCGAACCCACTGCCAGCTTCTGGAAAACAAGCACACCATAAACATCTCCCAAGTGTTTCCATTTCCAAAATTACTTCAAGCCAGAGTCTCAAAAAGTGTTTACAGCCCGGTGGGGTTCTCACAAGCACCACAGAAGTAGGCACCCAGTTCAGGATGAAGCCAGCCCTTAAATTACAGCAAAGCGCTTTTCATCTCCAAGAGCAACTGCAAGTGTGGAGGGACACACCTGCTGAGGGTGCTGCACTTCCCAAAGGTGACAGCGACACCGCAGACATGGCAATAGGCACCATCCAACCTGCACAGGCACCGTGTCTGCTATTTCCAGGCTGGCACAGTCCAGGTGGTGATGTCCCATCGTCACCACAGTGCCCAAAGGTGACAACAATCCCTCAAGCTCAGCTGGTTGCTTCCTTCTCCAGGAGCTCACCCCTTAGACCAACGTGGAGCCCCAAGCCTTTTTTCCCCTGACCGCAGTGAAAGATTTTACAAACAAAAAAAAATAACCTCGTTAACCAAACCTGTGGGAATCCAAAGGGAGGTCACATGTATTTAAAATAAAATTGATTCAAGCCCATGGTTGCATTATTCCTAGCGAGACATCAGTCCTGTGCCATCACTTGGCTTTCTGGGATCAGAGAAATGGCTGCAGAACGTCTTTCATCCTCTGAACCAAAAAAAATCCAACCCCCACAGTCTCTCTGTTCTTGGAAGTTGCTACATCTCAGTCTGCTGCAGGACTTGGACCTTTCCTGGAGAAGAAAAACCACAGAACTCAGGGGCGACTGGTACTCAAGGGCCAACTGAGGAAGGCAGGCTGGGTGGAAGCAAGGCCACCCAGCGCGAGCTGCCTGCCTTTCACACCCAGCTGTTTGATGTTTTCTTTAACATCCAAGATGCCCACATGATCATCAGATCAAACGCTTCCTCAGTCAGCCAGTCCAGGCCCTTTCGATGCAGCCAGGAGTGCCTCTCTGCCTGGGTCGGTTCTCTCCAGCAGCGCAGCAACGTGACGGCCTCTTCCCCCACCCTCCCAGGGAAGAGGCGAGTCCCCACGTTCCTGCCAAATGATGGTGTTCGCTATTCAAGCTTCTCCTTGGGGAAGTACAGCTGTACAGCCAGCGTTTTAAACACTGGCATCTCTGCAAGTCAAACACAGTAATTACGGCTCACGAGCGTCCAGGGGAGGGACACGCTTCTCTGCCAGTGAATGGGGCATTCAGAATCCGCTTGACATCGTCTCCTGGAACGTGGAAATTAGAGGGATTATCACTTGGATGGAATAGAAATGTGCAGTAACGGTGGTGAGTGGGGCGGTCAGCTCAGCTCCCAGCACTGCTGCAGCTCTGCCTCTCCATGGGATCATTTGTTTGAAGCTGCAGACCAAGGGATAGATGCCAACACCACCAGGACCAGGAGTCAGTCGATGGCCAGAAGGGTTTGATGTTCTGTAGACTGAGCTCTTCTTACTTTTGAGCAACAAGGACAGAGTTAAGAGCAACAGGAGCTTGGACTTGGCTCGTTGGGTTGATGGTACCTCTTGTATGGGCAGCGAGGTTGTGGCAGAGACTTCAAGGCATCCCTGTCAAGGATCACAAGCTGGTTTTGTAGTCTGAGCTAAGTGAGAACGAAGGAGAATGGTACATCTTTGTGCTCACAAAGCTGCCAGGACCACTAACTGCTCTAAATAGTCCCCAGCCATTGCAGGCAGCAGGTTAAAGGGGAACAACAGCCCAGAGGAGCCCCAGTGAACCACCCTCCTGGACACAGCAGGGACAGGTCCACCAGCCATTTCTGGGGAGAAAGAGTGGATCAGCCACAGAGGCTGATACTTCTATCCAAGAAAACTTGCAGAGGAGCAGTAAAAAGGTGGTCCTCCAAAACAAGGAGAGCCCAGAGGTGCATTAACAAAGCCTGGCTTAATGTTCCAACACCAAGAGCAGCAGAGGGCACAGGCAGGGGAAGCGAAACGGAACACAGATAAATCAGCAAGCCTTGCTGCAACTGATTTACACTGTCTGGGAGGAGAACATCCGAAAGGAGCACGACTATTTTCCCCACTTTGGGGCCTCCCCTCTGTGCCAGGAAGGAGGAACAGGCGCAGGGCAGGTGTGTACAGCTCTGCTCTTCCATCCATTCCCAGCTCTATCAGTGCCCCCCTGCAGACACCAGCTCCAGCACCAGGCTGCTGCTGCCAGGCAGAGTCTTCATCCATCCATTTCCCCACCTTTCCAAGCGCCTTGTTCATTTTATACGTAACCAGGTGAAAATTACAGAAACTGGTTGCTTGCTTTAGTCCTAAAACATTCGGTAACACCCAGTAACCGAGCAGCCCAGTTCCCTGATTAGAATATTTCTCTTACTGAGGTCTTTGCTGTTCCTACTTCAGTTTAATAAAGGATTAGTTCTTGGGAACAGTCACATTTGTCACTTTGCTGAGAAATAAACACATCAAGCTCATCTCGCTTTGCAAGTGGCATAAAGGCAAAAGAGCTCAGTACTTTCAAGAGAGTGTTATGCCTGCTGGATGTTCCCTCCTGATCCCCTCGGAGCCCTGCAAACCCTCTCTTTGCTCAGAAGGTGACACAAAGCCTGAAAAAAACCCCACACACAGGCATTTGGGGGTTGCACAGACTAGACTAACCCCAAATACCTGTGCAACTCTGTGCAGCAGCTCCCAAAGCTGGAGGACCATTAGACTGTGTCCTCATTTCTGCCCTCGTTGCCTTCTCCTCCTGTTATCTGCTGAAGGCACGGATGAAAATAACATTGAATAAGGCTGCCGGGCCATCAGTGGCCTGCAGGACAAAGGCTGTGCCAGGCTGGAA
>NW_010432743.1:1558-8973 GCF_000710305.1 Buceros rhinoceros silvestris | reverse complement strand
GGGCCATCAGTGGCCTGCAGGACACAGGCTGTGCCAGGCTGCAATCCAGCCAGCGCTTGGCATCTCTGATCTGGGCACCTTTCTCCTAGGATGTGTATAAAAAAAAATATTAAGTCCTGAATATTGATTTCATTTTCATCCTATTAACTACTTTGCCCTACATGTGTTTGCTGCACCCCGTAGGATTCCCCTTACCCCCACCCTGTATCCACACAAACAGCAAAGATGAAACAGCTTCATTAGTCCGATCTACTCTTCAGGCACCAGTCTTTTTTTTTTTTTTTTTTTTTTTTTTTTTTTTTTTTTTTTTTTTTTTTTTTTTTTTTTTTTTTTTTTTTTTTTTTTTTTTTTTTTTTTTTTTGCTTTAAAGTGCTCATAAAAGAGCCTCCTTGACAGCTTCCAGGCCCGCGCCTCTCCAGCAGAGTGAAGATGCACAAACCAACATCAAGAGCTCTGTTACTGTTGAAAAGGAAGAAGAAAAAAATATATAAGAACAAAAAAACCCTACCCTTAAAAAAGCTCAAAAAAAATATGAAAAATAAAACAGCCCATAAACAAACACATCTTCTGGGCAACCTCACACATCTGGCGTGGGGCAGGTGACGGGGGCTGGAGGGGTCAGAAAAGCAAAATCGCCAGAGTTCCTGCCACATGTGGAGCCTTTTTGTTTAGGAAAACAGTAGCAACAGTTTGTCCCTAAAGTCTGAGCCCCAGCAGAGTCTGAGCAGCACAAGGTCAGGTCAGCCTGCGTGGGAGCTGCTTTTCCTGCTAAGAGGAAAATCAAAGTGGTTTTTGTTTCCCCTTACATAACCAGGTACAGGAGAAAGGCTTGTCAGGGAGAGGAGCGAGACAAATACCAAGTTAGAGAGAGGAAACACAGAAACTTAGAAAAGAGTAGAGGAGAGCCAGCAGAAAACCAGCATTTTGCACAGTCTAAAAAGGCCCCGTAAGATTGGAGAGCTTGGGCTGCATCCTCTGAGGTAACTGCATCAGTGTCCCGGCAGTTCATGGACAGCCACACGCTCTTCGATCTAAAGAATTCATAGGCAAAGTTCAGACTTTGCACACAGAAGTTAAACAACAGGAGGGAAGAGGTGTACAGACGTATTAGACAAGTGAATAGGGGAGGCATGTAAGCATTTGGGGGGAAAAAACCCTATTTTCAGCTTTTCATCAGAAAAGGGGACTGAAGGAATGGAAGCAGCCCAGGAAGCTCAGGGAAGATGTTCCCTGTGGAGATTAGAGCTGGTAGAGACATGATGAGGATAAGTCCAGCACAAGCCCAGGAGAACTGGTCAGGGCTTTCTAGCCCTTCCCAAACCTCCAAGGGCTTGAGCTCCCTTTCAGTTTTGAGCTGAAATTCCAGGAATCTGCAGCACTCAACCATGAGTAAGTATTTCTGGCATCCAAATCTCGGAATTGGCCTGAAATGCAGCTGGGAAAGACAAACAGCCCCACACTTGTTGGTCTCTTAACACCAAGAGCAGCTACTTAAAAGATCAATGAGGAATAATCAATAATCCCAACTTTCACCTTCTCTAGCATGAATACCTGGTGGCTGTCAAAAGCACGGTCGATGGCCAAAGACTTCTGGTAAAGCCACACATTTGGATCTGGGTTGTTTTTGCGAAGCAGAATTGGGTCAGACCATTTGCCCAGCTCCGGGCAGTACTTGGATGTTTACAGCGATTTCAGGATTCGCTTGGAAACTGTCATATGGTGCCAAGAAAAGTGGCAGCAAGGACTGACTGCACAAGAGCTACCCAAGCTCTACTGCACAGCCCTGATTTTTGTTTCTCGGTTTTGCTTCAAGAAATAAGGCTCGATAACATCGAAACAGCTCGTCCTTCGGTCCAGCCCTCGGCAGGAAGAGGTCCACACAGACGTCGCCGAAGCTGCGTTTGCTGATGCTGCGCGAGGGTCTCAGTTCTGCGGCTCCGTAGATCAGGCAGCACTTCAACTAAATTAGCAAGAAAGGTCTGGAATGGTTAATTGAAATTATTTAGCCACAACGTTTTGCCCTTCTCCTCTCCCTGGCATAATGTTTCCTAAATTGAATTCCTTTAACAGAATCCAATATGCCTCAAAACCGGTTCCAGAGAAGCGCAACATTTCAGGTCTCGCTGATCGCCTACCCCACAGCTTGGGGGGATCCCAGCAGCTCCCAGGGACCCCTTTTCTGTCCCCATCCTCTGCACAGCATCAGCAGGAGCCCAGCACCACACAAGCGGGTCCAGGTCCACAGGGCAGCGATGGCACCGGGATCATACAGGCAACGTGGCCACGAGGAAGGGTCAGCACCAGGAGCTCCCCTCAGGCAGCTGCATCTTCCTTCCCATGCTGGAAGGGTGGGAAAATCTGCTCTTAACCAAGTCACAAGTCTTCTGTCTGACTTTTTTCTGCACATGATTTACGAAGAATTATGGAGACATTGCAAATGACTTTAAAAGCCCTGATTTTAATGGGCCAGTAGACCCTGAGACGCAGGCACCACCCGGAACAATGTGGGTTTGTACGCACAAGGGAGGTTTCCACACGCGGTCAGGGTTGGTGCTGGGACCAACGCTGTTTAACGTCTTTGTCAGCGACAAGGACAGTGGGATCAAGGGCACCCTCAGCAAGCTTGCAGATGATGCCAAGCTGAGTGGTGCAGATGACAAGCCTGAGGGACAGGATCCATGGAGAGGGACCTGGACAGGCTGGAGAGGTGAGCCCATGTGAAAGTCATGAAGTTCAACAAGGTCAAGAACAAGGTCCTGCACCTGGGTCAGGGCAATCCCAAGCACAAACACAGGCTGGGCCATGAGTGGGTGGAGAGGGACTCGGGGGTGCTGGTGGGTGAAGAACTGAATATGAACCAGCAACATGCACTCACAGCCCAGAAAGCCAATCACATCTTGAGCTGTACCCAAAGAGTGACCAGCAGGTCAACGGAGGGGATCCTGGCCCTCTGCTGCGCTCTGGGGAGACCCCCCTGCAGGGCTGGGGCCAGCTCAGGGCTCCTCAGCCCAGCAGAGACCTGGAGCTGCTGGAGCGGGGCCAGAGGAGCCCCAGGAGTGACCCGAGGGTGGAACCCTCTGCTGGGAGGAGAGGGGAGAGAGCTGGGGGGGTTCAGCCTGGAGCAGAGAAGGCTGCGGGGAGACCTTAGTGCAGCCTGTCAGTGCTTCAAGAGGGCTACAGGAAAGTGCGGAGGGACCTTTATCGGGGAGTGTGGTGATGGGGTGAGGGGTGATGGTTTCAAACTGAAAGAGGGGAGGGTTAGATTAGACAATAGGAAGGAATTCTTCCCTGTGAGGGTGGTGGGACTCTGGCCCAGGCTGCCCAGAGAAGCTGTGGATGCCCCATCCCTGGCAGTGTCCAAGGCCAGGCTGGACAGGGCTGTGAGTGACCTGCTCTAGTGGAAGTTCTCCCTGCCCATGGCAGGAGGGGTTGGATCTAGATGATCTTGAAGGTCCGTGCTGCATCTCCTGCTATGGGAGAGCTGGAGATCCATACTGGGAGGTCTCTGTGTCCTGGGAGGTGCCCAGCACAGCAGCAGGAGAGGCTGCTGGTTATCACGGATCCACAGGCAGTCAGCAGCCAGAGCTCTGAGCTCAGAGCACACCCAGCCTGGCAGTTCACCACTACATTTACAGCAGTTACATTGCACAGAGAGACAAGGATGGAAGGTCTGCAGTCACTCGGTGTTTGCTTCCCTCCCCTGCAATAGGCCAGTGAAGTTTGTGATAGTATTTTCACAGGAAATCCACTCAAAATATGTATTTACCCCAACAACCACGTATGTTTTCCAGGGTGGTCTTACAGAAGCAGCTTGGTCCTCCTGGAAGCCATAACTGAGCAGCTCAGCCACATCCAAGCTCAGGAGGAGGATTTCCACCCAAAAGAAACGCAGCAACATCGTAGGCACAAAGTGCATCAGCACAAAGTTGCCTGAATTTGCTTTCGCCTCCCATTTAAAACCAGCAGCCTGACACCTCCCCAGTCCAGTCCCTGTGCACGAGCTGGCTGCTGGGCATCCTGTGCCAGCCTAAGCCATCAGCTCCTGCTCTTTCTCCACCCCGAGGTGCACAGCTCCAACACCCCGTCGGGTACCAAACTCCACCTGCTCTCCCCAGAAGAGCTGTCGCAGGTTGTGTTCGCCGTTCACAAATTCCCAAGCAATTTATTGCAGCTATTTTCCTCCAACAGCTGCACAACTAGAGAGAAATCCTCTTCCCAGCAGAGGCAGAAGAAACAGACATTCATCTTACTATGTCTGGGTAGAGCTTATCTGCTTATTCGCTGCTCAGAATTATATTTACAGAGCACAAAGACAAAGCCGAGTGCTCTAATTGCTGCTGTTCAGGTGGAATATTCTCCTGCCCGCCCTGAGTCCTGCATCAGTGGGGCTTTATACTTTATCTAGCGCGAGTGAGCCTCACGGGAACACTTTCATTATTCACCCATCACCACTGCTGTGTTTTCTGAGAGGAGGAAGAAAACCCTCAATGATTTCTCGCCTGTTGCTCTGCTTTTCAAACAAGGATTGCTGATGGTTTTGTGAGAAAGGTTATTACACACCGCAGACAAATACATCCCGTTTAAGTCAACCTCGCTCTGCAAACGCAGGCTGAGGCTGCTTCGGGGGGGGGGGGAAGCTCTCAACAATCAGGTGCTTTATGTCCTCAACACGGTGGGCTCGACATCCACCTTCCCAGGCTCTAACGGGATGAGCATGATGCAGAAAAAGCAACCTCCAGCAGAGAGGACTCCTAGCCCCCAAATCTTTCTATTTATTTCCCACTTTACCAACACCACAAACCCTCTGCTCCAGCTTCTTCAGCTACAGAGGACCCCACCACCCCTAAGCCCAGCTCAGGAGCCAGCACACAGCTCCCCATCATGGGGGCTTTAAAGCATCCCCGAAGGGGGCAGCAGGGTGGGCTGGGAATTAATCTGTGTGTGAGGAGGGTCAGCTGGTGGCACTTTACCCTCTGTCCCCTTTCTTTGGGAAAGGGAAAAACATCCCAAATGCAAAATGCAGCTGTAGATCCTTTGGTGTCCCCACAGCTGCCCCCACTGCTCCCCAGCCACCTCCTTCAGATAGGCTCAGCCCAAAACACACTTGGCTCTGCCTGGGCTTAAAGGCATTTTCTAAACCCAATTTCTAAACCCATTTTCTAAACCCCAGTGGTTAACTGGGCATGCAGGACCCCTCTGTGTCCAAAGCTTTCGATTCCTGCAGCAGTATTGAAGACTTCTGCAGGCAGGGCATTTGGCAAAGGGACCCCTCTGGAAACAGGCAGCCCCTTTCGTGACAGCATCTCTGGTCATTCTTGTGACAGCAGAGCTCCAAGGGCTTAAACACAGCCCTGGCTTGCTAAGGCCATGCCCTGCGCCTACCGGGCCAGCTGGGGAACTTTGCAGTGACGATGAGCAGTCCTGGGGCATAACCCCCCTGGTCCCAGCAGATCTAGGGAGAGGGCAAGGGCCTTCCTCTAGGGCACCTGAAAACCTGTCAGGCTTCAGCAGAAAGGATGGCAAAGAGCTGCTTAACAAACCCCGACTGTTTTGGCCACCTTTGCTAGTGCTGAGCATGTGCTGATCAGGGTGTAGGACAGTCAGGACACTCTTCATCGCCTGAGTTTTCTTCCTTCCACTTCCCCACCCAGCCCAAAGGGGCTGGGGAGCATTTATTCATTAGAAACACAAACTATCCGAGCTCGGGGAGATTTCCTTGGCTGCAGGGGCTGCTGAGTTCCCCCGGATGCTGCAGTAAGAGCAGAGGAAACTCACGGGTTTGGCTCTGCCTGAGCTCTGGCAGAAGTGAAGCTCTCCAGCTGGGTACAAAGCCCTCGGTACCTGGGGCTGGGTCTCCTCCAGCAAGACATCATCCCCGCCCCCCCGCCCCCTCCCAGTGTCTTCTGCCCAGCAATGCGGGAGCCTCAGCAGTTGCTTAAGGCAATCGTGGGCTTCCAAGTCCTCTTTAATGACTCTCGTGTTGGTTCAACAGAAATTAAAAGGCAGAGTTGGGCAGGAAAACTCAGGCGCGGGGCTGACCTTGTTCGTCCTCCCAAGGGAAACGGCAGCATCACACCTCTGCTCGCAGAGGGGTTCAGCGATATTTGCTTTTTCTGCGTGTTTGGTCCATTAGAGCCTAGGGAAGAGGCGGGGGGGTTAAGCTTGACCTCCCCCACCATCAACACCTCTCTCCTCACCCGCTTCATCGCTCCCATCTCGTCTGCAGACTTCAAACTCGAACCTCAGCCTGCTGCGAGGCTCTCAGAGCCACAGCTGGGGGAAGAGGCGGGGAGGTTAAGCTGGACCTCCCCCACCATCAACACCTCTCTCCTCACCCGCTTCATCGCTCCCATCTCGTCTGCAGACTTCAAACTCGAACCTCAGCCTGCTGCGAGGCTCTCAGAGCCACAGCTGGGACATCGAGCCCCTTCCCTGCCAACAGCAATAGCGCCCGGCGCTTTTCATCCTGCCCCAGAGCGCTGGAAAGGAAATTAAACGGGTGATAAGGGAGCTCTTCCGGCAGGCAAGGGAATATTCTGTGCTAGGGGCGAGATAAACTAATATTTCTTCCAGATCTGTCAAAGGCTCAGGAATGAGACGTAGGGTGAAATCGTACATGTATAGAGGTTTTATAACTCTTACCTGCTGCTCCCAGGCTGCAGGATAACCATCGCCCTCACTCACATCTCCTTGGTGCGGGAGGTCAGCGCTGCAGGATGGAGAGACGGAGACTATGAAGAGGAGAAGGGGGATCAGCGCCAATATTTCAGGGTAATTTTATGGCTTTGCTGGCCCAGTCCAGCTGCAGGGCGACGGGTGCTGCCTTTCGGGTGCCTTTCTAACACCCACAACCCCCCCGGAGAGATGAGCCAGCATGAGCTCACCAGCCCCACGACCTGCTCGGTGCGCAGGGCATTAACAGGGGGAAATGCCGTGCGATGCCATGCAGCTGGATTTGATCCACCCACGTCTCATCTGCTGGCCCTGGAGCTGGGGACCAGCCCCTGTGCAATGCTCCCCTGCAGCTGTAGCGGGGCTGGTGCCCACCGAGAGCAGGGTGCAGGAGGGAGGTGTGCATGAAGGAACCCAGCACCTCAGCTGGGCAGCCCGAACTGCCCGGCCCCACTCCTGTAGTGAATTAGCTCACCACCTCCCTGCGTCCCCAGGTGTGAGGGCAGTGCAGCACCCCAAAAAGGGCCATCACACCCTGTCCCTTGGCCTGAGGCCCCCAGCCTTCATGGGGGGGATCCAGTGGGAAGAAGAAGGGGAGCAGCATCCCTCCAGCTCTGTGAAATTGGGGGTTTGCCCTGTTACCCTCCCTCCAACTACGCGGGGGAGGGTGGGGTAGGGAGGGATGCTGCAGGATGTACAAGATCCACCCCCAGCTCAGCCCCACACCCTGCCTGAGCCCAGCG
>NW_010432743.1:0-1393 GCF_000710305.1 Buceros rhinoceros silvestris | reverse complement strand
GTCCAGCCCCAGTCCTGCTCCTCGGGGCGGCTGCGCAACCACAGGCACGTCCCAAAGCATCACACGGCGAGCGCCAAAATCCCCGGGAAAAGGCAAATGGATGGTTGAAGGTTTCTTTCGAGGGGAGGATCCCAGCCCCGTGTGAGACCTCGCGTCTCACCTGGCGGTGGGTGAAAAGGAGAAGAAATCCTCCTGTGCTGGTAACTCCCACGAGCACAGCGACTGGCGGCTGCTCGAGAGGGACGCCCGGAGCAGAAGCTCTCACTGCATTAAAAGACAAGGCAGCTCTTCTCTCTTCAACAAAAGGAAAAGCCGAGCCCCAGACCCCTCCGCGGGCAGCCTGGGGTGCGCACGGCGAAGGGCAGCGGCAGCGGTTCTGCAGGAGCCATCGATTAGCAGCGGAGCGGCTTGGCTCCAGGGAAAATACTGACCTAAAAGTGTTGCATCCTTCGAAATGAGGCATCTCGACAAGTCAGGTGGGGTTGGTGGAGGGTCCGCGTACCCCAGCCCCAGCGCCCCCGGCTCTGCACTGGCTGCGTGGGGGGAGCATGGGACAGCCACCACCCTTCCACCTCCCCGTCCCTGCAGGAATTCCCATGAACACAGACAGCCCTTGAGCAGCTCAGCCTCACCTGCGAGATGAGGTGGGGCATTCGTCAGTCACAGTTACTCGCACAAAAAAGCAAAGGCAGCCCCCAACGGTGCCGGTTGTTACCTGTGACTATGTGCAAGCTGCTGGTGTTCAACCCCCACCCACCTCTGTGCCTGGGACCAGCATCGCGGGTCCCCGCGCGCTGCCGAAACCACGCGTGTTGCCCACCTCACCCCCAGAAAACCAACCCATCTCGGGGAAGCCACGTTCAGAGATCAGACTCCTGCAGGCATCTTCCACTTCTCACCTTCAGTCACAGCGCGCTGGTTTCATTATCAGGTTTAATTATACAGTATCAGAACATATTATTATAATGAGCATCAGCCCAGGGTTAAACGGTCTCGACACGTGAGGGCATGTGGGTGCCTCACAGCGTCCCTGCTCGCTTTCCCCAATGGCTCCAGCTGCTCCTCACAGCACCCTCTCCAGTCCCAGCTGCAAACCCCGGCAGGTCCCAGTGACCAGACCCCACCTACGGACACCGTCCAGTGTTCGCCAGCTGCCTTCGAGCCGCCCAACTCGCGACTGAGGAGGATGAGGGCACCTCCGGGGCTCTGCGGGTGATGAAGGCTCCTGCCAGGCGGGTGAGACGTGGTGAGCGTGTGAGGCCGAAGCCCTGCCCGCTCCTCCTGTCCCCGCTGGCATCTGGCCGGGCTGTTCCTGCTGGCCATGAGTATTTCATGAGCTACAGCTGGCGGGGATGCAGAGGTGCCCATTTTCCTGACACGGGTCTATGGCGAG
>NW_010432742.1:18655-18933 GCF_000710305.1 Buceros rhinoceros silvestris | reverse complement strand
CGGCAGAGCCGGGCACCCCTGCAGCGGGGGCGGCCCCGGGTGCGGCCCGTGGACGTCGGGACAGAGGTTGCGGAGGATGGGGGGAGGCGGCAGGAGATAGCCGCGAGTGCGGATGACAACTGGTCAAAGCCTGCCCCGCTCCGCAGCTCGATGCTGCCGTGCAATACCAGGAGGGATCCCAGCTTCCCGAGAACACGTCGGGGATCCCGCCCGCTCCTCCGCGCTGCCGGCCTCACCCTCCACCCGCGGTTCTGCAGGGCGGGGCGGGGCCGGTGCCG
>NW_010432742.1:3150-18519 GCF_000710305.1 Buceros rhinoceros silvestris | reverse complement strand
TGCAAGCGACCTTCACGGCGGTCGTTTGTCCTTTACTGACCGCTGCTGCGGGGGGTGCGTTTAAAAATAGCGCCTTTGCACACTGAAACATAAATTTGTATAGCAAAGAACCACGTCACTCTCCTGAGGAGCACTAGTACACATAACAACCCAGGCAGTGCAATTTGATGCATTTTTTTATTATTTATTCATCATATCAACTTGATTTTATTTATTTTTTAAGGGATGGATACTTACAGCTGCTTGAGCCAGGTGAAGGAGTAATAAGGAAGTTTCCTTACTTCATGATTACCTGAGGTAACTTTCCTCTTTGCAACATTTAGCAATACGTTAGATTTTATGTCATACAGTAGACACTAATAGTTAAAGTTCACTGACTTCTTTCTATTGATATCAGAATCATTGCTGTAGAAAATAGCTGTAAATGAGTACTATTTCACTTCACCATTACTTAAAGGAATACAGATAATTGTCAGCAGTGGTAAATCTAGCCACTGTTCTGATAACACTTTTAGGCTACTGTCTGTTATTGAAAGTGGCCAGAACTTACATGTAGTCTAAAGTGTATAAGTGGGGGATGTGGTGTGTAATGATTGGGTAAGAAGAAGCTATAGACTTCTAGCTGTAGCTACAGACAGGGTTTTCTTTACTAAGATCATTTCATCTTCAATAAATATGGTTTTAGTCTTTTTTTATGTATATATTATCTGTCAAAAAGCAGTAATGTTTGGTTTAATGTTTAGATTAATATTTCCCACAGATACAGCTAGATGAACATACAGGTATTCCAGCATCAGCTTGCCTCAAACTGTCTTCTTTTTTTTTCAAAAACATTACTCTTTGTTAAAGTCAGTAATCTGTGAAATATAAGTATATTAGTACAGTCAGTTTAATATTCGTTAAGGACAGTAACTTAGGCAGAGTTTGACCCTGAGCTGGCTGCAGTTAGCTGAACCATTCTAATGGACCGTAGCTGGTAAACTGTATACATAATTCTGTCCCAATTTTTTTTTTTTCCTTCAGAAAGGCTGTTTCTCCAAGGAAACTGGATCCACCACATGTACTAATATTTTCCTTTTTTAGTAATCACACTGAATATAAGTGCTGGAAGCATTTATAATTTTGAAGTCTCTTTCACTAATGGCTCACTTACCCTTTATTTCCATTATATTTTTAAGCGCTATGCAGGAGAAAAGTGGTGAGCAAAACCTGTTGAATTTGTCAGGAAATTCCCCTAACTAGAACAGAACTCACTTTTCTGCAAGTTGTTGTCCGCAAATGCCATTGACTTTAGCGACAGGAAGTAGATAGATTTACTAGTGCCCATTAGGGTTTTCTCATTACGTCTTAGTGGCAGCAACCACCCACCCAGCCTTTTTATGTCCCCTGCCCAGAGCCTGCCTGTTTTGCTGCAGTGTGGTGGCATGGGGGGTACCTTAATTTACCATTACCTGCATCTGATTGTGTAGGTATCACAGGTTATGTATTAGTGACACTGGACATTAAAAAAAAATATTAAAAAATAATTAAAAATTACACAATAAATCAAATTTAACCCAAACTAATGATAAAACACTTTGATAACCAAGAAAACTAGGAGATTTGGGGAGGCAAGATTTGATAGAATTATCTAGGTTGACAGTGGCTAAGGATTTGATAGCCTAGGTAGATGACAGCAGAGGAACAGCTTTGTTTCTGTGTGATTTGAAATACCTAGTAAAAAAGTCTGCATGCTCATACAATCAAATTACATATAACGCCTTCCTGAAGAATATATGGATGGACGTTCTGATGGAAATGTTGTTGAAAATCAGAGCAGTCATTGTGAACAAAATATACACAGAGACTTCCGTGTGAAATTATAAGGCGTGGGGTGGGAAACCCATGTAGACACCTTAGAGCAGATGAGTAAGAAATGTTTAAATTCTTTCAGTCCAAGGGAATATGACACTTTCTTACTTCAAAGTCCAGCCTTAGTGTGAAAAATGAGACAATGAGAATTCAAGTTGAAGGGCAACAGCAAAAGTACCACAACTGCACAAATAGGAAAGATTTTCCTGAAAATTTAAGTAACGGTGATTGTCTGGAGCTTCCTAAGCACCCTCTTTTGCTTTTTCATGAGTTTCTAAATGATGCTTTGAGATTATTACCTTATAGAACCAAGTAAACAACGTGAAAGTCACTGTCAATTGCTAAATATCAAGTGCCAAAACCGCACAGATATTTATTCTGTCGGGATATTTATTCTGTTGGAAGAAAAACTTTCATTACAGCAATATTTTCATACTCAAGACACTTACAAAACAAGGTAACAAGCACCTCTTGTTTTAACACCTTAGTAAAATTGTTTTATCTTGAAGGGTTTTTACTGCAAAATGATTAAAGATAAAGATATTTGTATCAAACAAGCACAGTTCAAATGCTTTCCTGTCTGCCAAAGACTTTATTAGGTTCTGACTTCTGACACTTTTCAAGTTTATGTTTTGCAGACAGATATATTCAAAATTCACATCAAACTACTTACTGGTTCAAGTACTAAGTTTCAGTAATGATTATCCTCCTCAGAAAAGAGTTTGAAATTTTGGGAATCAAAGTTCTAAATTACACTCCTTTGCACATTTTTATGGAACAGATTGGAAGTCATAGAAAAATAAGATCACAGTTGTTGCAGTGTTTCCATCTTCAAAAAATGCAGATGTCTATTAGTCAGAAGTGTGAGAAACATTTAAGAATTTATCTCAGCCTAATTCAGGAAGCTACTGCAGCACCTTACCAATTTTAAGCTTAGTTAATAGCATGCTTAAGTCTTCTGCTGTCTAAGGTTTTACATAAAGGAATCACACTGTCTTGTTTAGAAGATATCTGTTATCTTTTTGGATAAATATTAAAAATCAAGTTAATTTGAATGTTTGGTAATTCATGTAAGGAAAGCAGTTGACCCAAATCCTGCAAATAATTCTGCATGCCTGTAAAGTCAACAAAACCTTAGAAATGCTTTAGAGAAGTGCATGTCTTTAACACTTCCAGCAATGCTGTCGGATGTCTTGAATCTGTTTCCATTCTATATTTGTAACAGGGTATTGGCAGATATACTTGCATAGAAACACATGCCTTGTATTTATTACAGAGAACTGTAAGCATCTGTAATTTTGCCTAGACCTTGGAATTAAATTTCTTCAAGTGTCACAGAATTGCAAAACACATTAAAATACATACTTTAGAAACTATCCTTTAAGTCATTAAGTAAATCTTTTAAAACTTCAATACTTAAAACAATCTTCTGTGGTTTTATGTATTGGTGATATTAAGATCAGTACTTCAGGTTTCAGGCATTCAGAGATCTCTGGCGTTAGAAGAAAATGCACGTAATATCTGTGAAAAAGAATCTGTATTGAAATGGAACCATTTAGGCAGCAGAGGGTATCACTCATCAAAGCTGTGTTTTCTTGAAAGCTGTCTTCCCAAGTTGTGTTTTTTACCCTGGGTAGTGTTTGGTGATCCAGTGACAAAAATGTCAGGCTAGTCTACCTTAGCAGAAATAGATCTGTATTTGTTAGACATTACAGGTATAGAAATTGGGGTTAACATGATCAGGTTGTTATTCTACTGAGCAGACTGTAAATAGCTTTTATGGCTAGACAAGTTGTTTCTGTGAAATACTAGGTATTCCTCGGGCTTTGGGTAGTGTGATATTGGTCCCTATGTTTTTTCTCGGGTTTACGAGGAGAAGACTCCCTTCCCCTGTTCACCTGATGCTTATGTTCAGTCTGGGAGTTAAGACTTTTTTCTCTTCCATAAATGAAACCTATACAGTCATCTGTGGCCACAGAAGTGCAAAACTGGCACAATTCTGAGCACCTTTTTTTTTTTTTTTTTTTTTTAAAGCATGAAAACTAAATGCTTAATGTCATTAACAATATCAGGACATATGGCTACATACATCCTCATCATAGGGACAAATCTACAAATATTCCAATTTCAAACACTTTTTTTTCCCCCTTCAACAGCATAATTTTCTGTGAATAAAGTGTTTCCAGCTTCAGTGACTAGTTTTTCTACATTGTGTCTTAGCTGCTGGGGTCAGCACCGTCTGAAGTAAAGCTGGTGATTCCCTCCAGGCATGATTCAAATCTACAAATATTCCAATTTCAAACACTTTTTTTTCCCCCTTCAACAGCATAATTTTCTGTGAATAAAGTGTTTCCAGCTTCAGTGACTAGTTTTTCTACATTGTGTCTTAGCTGCTGGGGTCAGCACCGTCTGAAGTAAAGCTGGTGATTCCATCCAGGCATGATTTCACTTTTTAGTGTCCCTGTAGCCATATTGACCGTTCAGACAATCCAAGGAAGTGGTAGTTTATAAACAGTGTGGCAGGAGTGGGCATGGAAGCCTAGGTAGTATAAGATACTTAGTTTTAGGCAATATTTACCAGCAAGCCAAAGTTTCTATTCTTCTGAGCTGTATGAAGACCGTAATACCTGTTGAGTTCATTTTGTCTCTCTAGTGTCTTAGCAGACTGGGCTGGGATACTAAATCCAGATCCTGTAAAATATTTTAATATAATCATTGAAATATAATATTTTGAATATAGATATATAAAACAAGTCAAAAAAATTAAATAATAAACAAAAATTACAAGACATTTTTTTTTTAAGGGGGGGACAAGAGCAAAACTAGTACCCTGACTAGTGTCCCAACTTCACTTATTTCTTTAAAAATGAGTTACTATTGGACTCCACATTAAAATGAATGTGCTGTGATGGGTTTTTACATCCGATGGTACACTATGTTGTTCAAAGCATGCAGAATACAAAGCAGATGGCTTGGGAAGACTGTCAAAAAGACCTGCTGGGCCTTCTCTGTTATTACCTTAAAGCAAAAGAGAGGATGAGTAAGTGTGCTGTAATTTTTGGCCTTAACACAGCGTTCAGGAAGTTCAGGCTTCTGAAGGAATGCTTACTCAAATCACAATAACACGTATAAACCCAAGTATTTATCTGAGGATAGCGGAATAAAAATTATTTTAAATTGAGATTGATAATGAAAGGAAGAAAATGGAAAATTGCAGTGGAGGAGGGGGGAAGGGCAGGTATTTGCTTGAAGATGCTCATCATAGGGCTGAGCAATGCAGAAATATAAATTTATTCAGGAGTTTCATAGGCTGTCTTTAAGTATGTTTGTGTACAATGTAGTAGAAGCTAAATCCTGCAGTCTTTAATTTTTATTTTTAATTATGATCTCCTTATGGAAATAACAGCAGAGCCTTCAAGACCTGCTTGGTCTTTGTATCAAAATCTCTAAGCATGTAGCGTCTTCTAAGCAAGGGCAAAAAATACAGTGTATACTAGAGAACCTTAGACATGAAAATCAGACCCTACTCCATAAATCCAAGTTTGCAAGACAGTGTCTTTTTAGGACATATTTAATTTACTGACAATATATGCTGGCACACTTTTGGTATTATAAATTGTAAGCAATCAAGATTCCTCATGTTCTTGTTCCCCAAATTTTTTTTCAAGAAGTTGGGATTTTTTTGAATTTCATTCCTGTAGCTAGCTGCATACTGTTTTATTTAACCTTAACTGAGACCTAGTATTTCAAAATTACTAAAAATATTACATATGCAGTAGTATTTAAAAACGTAATTCCATCTTCGAGTTCACAGTTCACTGCAATGAGGATTTTTTCCCAGAAGCTCAAATTATTAGGTAACATTTTGAAATGTGAACATTGCAGCATAATGAAAACAATTTTCTTTACTTATTGCTGAATTTGTATTAACTATAAAAACGACCATCTAAAATGATCACTGAAAGCTTTGATATTTTTACGCTACACAGCTAGTGTCACTGCCTGCAGCTTTTATTTTATTGTCTGTTGTTATTTTCCTTTAGGTATAATCATTGCTTAGTTGTGTGATAAAGCTGAAATGTGTTAACTATCTGTCTCAGCAATATTTTTATTTTTCAGCTCTGGAGTGTAGCACATGGGTTTGCAACACAGTTATGCCATAGCTCTGGGAGATTAATACCTGCTAAAGATAATGTTACAATACTTAAATGTATATATTTTGAAAATACACCTTTAGCCTATTTTTACTTAGTCTCTTTCTTGGCATTGGGTTTTCATTTCCATGTTTTAGGAAAATCCTATAAATGTTGTTATGTTACTACTTTCAAAAGGAAAAGAAAGGAAGAAACATGTAAAATACTCTTGAACTCATTTTCCTTGTGATTTTGAATAGCTTTCAAATTAGAATGATTTTCCCAGATTTTTATAGGCTTGCCCAATCCAGCTGTATATTTTATATGCTAATCTAAGTTCTATTTTTGTTCCCTTTGGGATTTTAAGTGATTATAATTGTTGCTCTTCAAAAGCCAAACAGATGATGATTGCTGCTTCAGGAATATACCAAAAGAAACTGGCTTTCATTAAACCTGCTCATCCACTTCATAATTATCTCCATTTTATCTCACTAAGAAGTAGGAAAATGGCAACTACAATTCATTGAAGCTGGTTCAGTTATTTAAACATCACTTTACTGAGATAACAGGAGGTGTTAAAGCTGGGAGGCTTTTTTCTTTCAAACACTAAAATGTAGCCAGTACTATAATAGGGTTGCCAACAGGGAGACCAGACCCTTCATGTCAGCTTGAAATACAATGCTAGAGGCCAGAGACAGCAGAAGATACTGTAGTCGCTACTGTGGTTAGGGCCACTTCTGGAGGACAAAATGTAGAGTAGATTGACAGCTATTTCGTAAGGCATCTGTGGGTCTGACCTCTCTGCAAGAAATGAGAAATCGGACTAAGCAGAAGTTTGGGAGAGGAGGAAAGGAGGTTAGGGAAGGCACAAGCATAGAGACTCAAGATGTTAACAAATAGGCATATGAGACAAGCTTTGATCATAGGTTCTCTCTTCATGCCTGTCAGACGTAGTGATGTTTGGAATGAGCTGGGCTAGACCAGAAGGTTTCTCCAGAATTTGCTCCAGTAATAAATTTCACTTTAATTCCATTTTAAGAATGTTAATGGAGAAATTTTGCAGTGAAGATCAATGTCAGAGAGGAACAGGTCCCTGTGAATTGCACCAAGATGCTGCAATATCTGGCAGTCCTTGAACACTGGCATAAATAGTAGTAAAAAGGCACAGAGGTTTCTCAAGATCTAGAAATATGTAACCAGTTCCTTAGTCCATATAACTGGTTTAAAAAAAATACACATGTTCAAATTTCTGCATGTATCTTCTAATGTTTTCTTTATCTTACAAATGTAAATAGGGGGTTTTTTCTACCTGTTCTCTGAAGTGAGGCTCCCACAATTTACAGAAAGAAGTCTGATCATATGTGTTGCCATTTGTCCTCTACTGCTTTCTTTATGCTGGCAATCAGTGCAGTGTTTTTGTATAAATCACAGCTTACCACTCAAGGGGACCTGCAAAAAACCAGTACCATCAACAGTTTCTTCTTCATAGAAGACTGCAGCAGCTGTCTGAAAACCTGGTTCTTTCATCAAAGAAAGCAAGTCTTTCACAGCTCTAGTCTCCCACACAACATGTTTATGTCAAGGAGATGACCAGGAAAAAAAGTAGGAATTCACAAAGGGATGAATGTGGATTTTTTTTTCTTATATTTAAATACCTATATGAGAGCAGAGTTTAAACTCGGCCAACCAATAGAAATTCCTTTCCATCTGTTACAGAAGCAAAACTTCTATCAACTTGTGTCTTTCTAGCTTGTCCAGAATGTTACTGAATTTTGGCTACAGCAGTGTAATCTGAGGGAAAAACCACAGGGCCTATAGACCGGAGAAAACAAAGTCCTCTTCAGAGAGAGCAGAGCTCTGCAGCGAACTGCACCCACTGATTGCAGTTTTGTTGGTACAGCACCAGGAGTCAGGCACTCACTCTTGTAAACTAATGAGGATTTGTAAGCATCGGCAGCCTGCTCAAGGCCTCACTGAGACCAAAAGGCAAACAGTGCAAATCCCAGAGCACAGGTAGCCAGCTGAGAGGAACGTAGCTTGCTCAATTCCCAAGCAGCTGTATTCAGTATCACCAACAGTTGGGGGTCAGCCTCCCCTCCAACTACAGAGTCCCATAGCACCAGGTCAAGTATAACGCTGGAGCTGTGGCAGCAGGATCTGCCCCTGGGAAGAAAGATCATTTTGCCCCTGTACATGCAGACCTGCATCAGGTTTTACAGTGGCAGTATGGCTGAGTGATAGCAGAGGTGCTTTTCCTTTTGAAAACTGCTTTCAGATGAAAACATTTACTTCCTCCAAAGGCCTGATTCGACATCTACATTATTCTCCATTTCCCTCATTTCAGCACAAGTTCCTCATTTTTGTCCAAACCAAGCTGCATTTTCCTCCCGCCCTCGCCCCGCTGGGGCAGGGGGGATTCCAGAGGCTGCAGCAGCACCCTTCCTTGTGCAGCTGCTGAGGAAAATGAAATCACTTGCGGAAAGAAGAATGGCGACGCTGAGATCAGTCCTGTCCATAAGGCAAGTAAAGAATAGGTGACTGATGATAAAAGCAGCTCATGTAAGAGTTTATCAGACCTATCACCTACTTTTCATTCATTATCAAGAAACGATTGATCATGTGACTACTGCTTAAAAATCAGATCTCAAGGTCAGGAAGTCCTGAGCTGTGAATCCTATCTCAAAGTTCTTTGCTTTGCTTTCCATTCTCTCTCATCTAATATGAATTTGTCCTAAATCAAACTCTAAGTGTATTTAGGACTCAGTTTTCCATTTTTGGGAATGTAAATTTGTATTTGCAAAATGTCATGCACTTAACAAGGAAGGGAGTGGGAGGTGCCTTTAGGAAAGCAGACCATAGAAAGGGAATTTTGTATTAATTCTTTTTATAAATGGCTTATTAAACAAACCGCTATATATAGGTTCTAAATTTATTACCTTTTCTAAGGTAGCTTAATTGCATATCTGAACTATTCCTAAACTATTCAAGACATGTTTCTATGTTACTGAGTTTATAGCATAACGATGTGCATTCCAGCATATCACCCTCAGACCAAACTCTTCATAGAAAGTGCATTTTCACAATGGCAAATGGTACTTCACAGTGTTTATTACAAACTAGCCACACTACATACTTTCAGCAATGAAGTGTTCTTAGATTCTACAGCTGGAGAAGTATTTATGCAGTTTCTGTAATTATTTGCTTACATTTGTTTGTGAAATTATCATTCAGAATAGCATCTTAAACCAAATTAACATGGAAGGTATTGAAAACATATGCAAAATGAACATTGGAAGAATACTGTACGAAAGTAGGATATTTCATAGTGAATAGTGACATATAATTTTCTATGTGAAGAGTACCTCATTAAAATGGAAAACAATGGTAGTTTCTATCTTGCTTTCTTTTTATTAGTTTTCACGTTCTGCTTTATTCATGGTAGATGCCTGATCTTAACCCTACATTGTTTGCTTCTGACGTGATTGCCTTGTTTAATTTAGAAACAAAATTTGCAGAATTAGAAAATATTCTTACAGAACCAGTAAACATTAATAAATCAGCTGTGATGTTATAAAGAAATTGATCAAGACGATGCCTCACTATTTACAGCTATGAATATAAATTGACTAGGTGTGTTGCTGAGGAAGGTTTATTTTAAAACTATGGTGTCTTTATTCTAAAGTGGTTTTTTTTTTCAGAGTTCTATAAATTAGAAAAAAAAGCACAGAAAATTAAAAACTAGTATAGATAATGGTAATAAAACCAAGACAAGGGGGAAAAAAAGGCTGAACTGAAAATTTACCACATAATGGGTGTTAAAGAATGTAAGAATAGGAAAAGATTATTCTTTCCTCTGAAGCATAGGAGAAGCATAGTAAGAATAAAAGAGACATATCACTGTACATAATGTCAGAATAATTCATGAAAATGTCTGTTGCTGCTCAAACAATTCAAAACCATCTTTATTACTATTTAAATTAAGGCATTTGACTTATGATTACTAAAGCAGTTCCTAAAGCAACAACAGTATTTTATTTCTCATATGAAACTCCAGAATGGAGGTGGCACTGTTGGTGAACGTTGCTATTCCATTGGAGAACAGTTGCTACATACAGAACAAAACTTATCTCATGCAAAACAATACACATATACTGTTAAGTCATACAAGTTCTTGGCAGTGGAATAGATGAGAAGTGTTCTGCACATCTGATTTCACACACTGTAAGTATTTCTATTTGTCTCAGTAAGATTACCATAACAAGGAGAGCAAAGTATGTGTTGAAGTTTCCACAGCGTTAGGGCTCTACAGCACCACTCCTAAGCCTTATCCAAAGAGAAATTACAGAATTCAGATTCCACAACAGCAGTAAAAGTTATAAGCAAGGAAGAAGACATTCTGTTCACTCATTGGGACTATGCAAATATTTTCTGGGTTTGTGTTTTGGTTTTTAAGGAAAAATGGAAAAGCATAAAATCCTGTAGTTATCTGTCCAAAGCATTTTGATTACTTAAGACAATACTTGGGAATGCCTGAATCAGCACTTTAAATCACAAGAGTTGCTGGAGGGAATAGATTTGGGGCGGGGGGGAGGGAGGGGGGATGTTAGTCAAAGAAAGAGCAATTATATGAAGACTAACGCCAGCTTTGTTACTTCAAATAATCTTGTTTGTCCTTGTAATAGATTGGGGGCGGGGGGGAGGGAGGGGGGATGTTAGTCAAAGAAAGAGCAATTATATGAAGACTAACGCCAGCTTTGTTACTTCAAATAATCTTGTTTGTCCTTGTCTCAGTACTATCAAGAACCAGGAAAGCCTTAGCCCTGATGGAAAGATGTTAGAAGATGTCTGCAAACTGCAGAACTCGGTCAGTTGTTCTCATATGCTCTGGAGATGCAAGAAGGGCAGAGCCACCTCTCCCTCTTTTATAAGCTTGAGTTTCAGGAAAAAATTTTGGGTTTGAGGGATAGAAAAGATCTATTCTGAATTCAGCCCACGCTTCTCCACCTCCCTGGTGTAAATCTCTTCTCCCCCCAAGCTTAACGGGGTTAACTGCTCTTTTTTTTTTAATTTGTTATGTGGCTCCTTAAATACCCAGAGTCTCTGTTTCTTGCTGATTCCTTTCTTGTGCGTAAACAAGGCAGTGTCTCCCAGCTCAAATACCTACAGCCTAAAATACTGTCTTTACTCATTCATTTCCCCATTCTTGAATACCTCAGTTTTCTCAGCATAGAGAAGACATTGCTTGACCTCACACTCACAGTCCATCCAGTTGGAGGTGTTGCTTGTTTTCTACCTACACCTTCCAGACACTGTATAATGTTGCTTTTCCACCAGTTAGCACCAAGTTACGGCAAACTAGGTGGTGATGCTGTGTAACAGGCTGTAATGAGAAATTCTTTTGCTTGTGACTTTAATAGCCTTTTTATCCCATGTTGTGAAAGTGGGCAACATGTTAATAACTATTTTCACTGAAGTATGCATTTAAATATTGATTCTCTTAAGATGTACCCTATATTGAAACTATGGTGACTCTACACAGGTACAAGCTATAAATAGTATATTCCTCTCTTTATGTTTTTCATGGAAAATGCAGTTATTCCAAACAGAAAATGCCTGAACATCACGTTACACAATGTATTGGCATGACACAAAATGCTCATTTGCATAGTTATTGCACAGTAGACTTTTCAGACCTGACCACCCAGTAAAAATAGAAAAACACAAAAAAGTTTGAACACACTAAAGAAACAGGGGGATCTGAATATATAAAGGAAAGACTGGGAGAACTAATAAGATCCCATTTGAAGACAAATATATATCACACATCTGAGTGGTGGTATTAAGGGAGAAGATGGCTGTAACTTTCACAGTTCAATTATTATATTCCTGTTCTGAATGATCAATGACAGTTATAGGGATGTTTTACAAGGATTAAGGTGGAACTGTAGCCAAAAAGTATTAAATAATTATTTGGAGAGTAACCTGTATTTACTTTTTGTCTTACTGTGGCAGCTAGGAGCACTGATTAAGTGCTAGTCAGAATAAATATATCTGATATAAATCTTGTCAATTTTAAGATTTGCCATGCAGGGAAAAAGAAGAAGAAGATTGTGGATGGAAAGATTAAGTAAACCTTTTTTACAGGATTTTTAATAACTGTGGTTTAACTGTTTCTGTTGCTTTCATCTTCTTTCATGCACATTGGAAATGTGGATCTCATTTCCTGTCTTTCGGAAGGAACAATAAGTTTTCAGAATCTAAAAGGAAATATCCAATCACTGTGTAATGGTAACTCTCTCCCTTTTTTAACATGTCCACACATTTAAAAGAAAAAAAAAAAAAGAAAGAGAGAAAAAAGAAAAAAAAGTTTTATACTGTTGAAGGTGACTTGAGGAAGGTCTTAGGATTGGAATGCAAATATGAGTATCAGAACATATATTTCATAGCTTCTTAACATAAGACGTGACTTCATTTTCTATTTTGTGTTAAATTTCACATGAATTTGATCAGCTTTAGGTCTCATAATGTATCTCCCATTTACTGTAAAGGACGAAGTAAAAAAGCCTAAGCATGATTGTGGAAACATTTGGAGGAAAATCTAGTAGCATTTTGAACTACCAAGAAAATACTGTGGAAAAACAGTTCTCATCATCAGGCCCTAATTCTAGACCATGAAAATTGAATCCAGACCTTTAATCACATATATTTTAGGATTTTGTTATTTGAACGCAAAACCCAGATCTCTCATCGGAGTTTCACTCTTCAGGTTGCAGGTGAATCCCTAGCATCGTTGAGCAAGTGTGATAATGATGTCTAAAATGTAGAATATTTTCCTTCTCGCAGAGATGGAATTTGGTAGGTACGTGCATTTATGCTACCGATCCAGGGGGTTTTAGCCCAAAGATTTCATTAGTAAGTTAATATGTAGCCATTTTTAAGTGCTCAAATGGGAATTATGAAAAGACGTGTGATTTTTCAGAATGCGGATTGTCTGCAGCTAGCTTAATTCTGGATTCCCATGTCTCAAGTGGACCAAAAATAAGCAAATTAAGAATCAGCAGCCAAACACTGAAAGGCAATTTGAAGACAGAGGTCCAGCAGATCAGAAAAACAGTCTTTGAATTCTTGTGGAAAAAATGCTAGAATGCAAATAGCTTTCTTCCTCAGACTTGTATTTGCTTAGTTTCAATGCTTATTGACAAAAAAGGAAAATGTGTAGAGAACTTGTTTAGTACTTTTACAGCTTTTTTCTTCAGCCTATCAGTTCTCTTTCTTTTGCATGTGTGTGTATGGTTTTTTCCTTAGACATTCAACTGATTATAAAAGACAGAAAGGGAAAAGCACTATTTAGAACTTTAGTCATTTTGGTTGGGAGGGGGGGAATATCAAAGTGTAAATCCCTGTGGAGCTTAAAGAGATGAAATAATTTGTCCTAATTCTCTGAGGAATAATAAAGTGTGTTATAAATATGCAGTAAAGTGTATCTAACTTTGAACCTCAGAAACTTGCTGAAGTGATGTGGTCTGGTACTTAACTACTCTTTGTAGTAGATTGTATGTGTTGTGAATTAAGCCACTTTTTTTTTAACTTCCAATGCACATGAAAGCTTTATGATCATAAACTGCCCCAAATGACTCCTTCTAAAAAAATTTCATATATCCTTTGTCACTGTTTCTGTTTCTAAACAATTTTCCTCTTAAATACATATTGACAGGTCGTGTTTTCTATTACCTTTTCCACACATTCATTGGCTTTCCCCAATTTTCTTAAGATGTAGAAAGACTGGATACAGCAATCTGGTTTTGGCTTATCAATGTCAAATAAGAAACTTATTAAAATATGTCTCTTCAAATCATACTCTTGTATATATATCAGGGTGAAATCTCTCTTTCTTGCAACATCATATTCCCATGGCTTTTTTAGTATGATGCAGTAGTATCCTACAAGCTCTTCTTGAGTACTGCTATTATTCTCTGGTTTTCAGTGGCATATTTGATTAAGATCTTACTTTTCTAAAAATCACAACCACTTGCCACATATCCTTATTGAGCTTCACCTTAATGGTTAGTCTCTTTGTTCTAAAAAGATCATTTTTTCATTCAACACTTAACCACCAAATGTTTATAACCATTCTGCTTGCTGCAGCCCACAGTTTTCACTTTTTTTTTTTTAATTAAAAAGCAGAAATAAGACTGAGTAGTCTTCCTTTTCCTAAATCTCTATTTTAAAAAATGAAAGAATATAGAATTTAAACCCATTCTGCAGTGTGTATATATATTACCTAATGACCAGATACAGAGAAGAACTTCCAGTAATGAGTAAATGTCCATTACATCATCAGAATCATTTGCTGTAATTTTATCACATATTTTATTCCAATGAACCATATTACAGTGCAGCACATTACTATTAGTTTGAATAACCTTTTATATATTTGCAGCTACATGATCATTTATGGTCCGGGTTTTGCTGATGACTCATTTCCAGGAGAATCAAATAGTACAAAGCTATGCACAACATTTCTGATGCAAAAAACTGATTTGTATAAGCAGAAGAAACAAAATCATCAGCATTTAAAGATAAGAAAACCAGGCTAGCATCAGTGAAAGACCATTAAGTCATCCAAGTGAGTAATTTTCACATTAAAAAGAAGAAAAAATAGTTATTTAGCTAATTTTTAGCCTGATCCTTCAAAGTAAAATCTTGATGATCATTTTTAAGTAAGATAAGGGAAATGCTTTTTGGAAGTAAGATTTGATCTTTGTAGCTAATAATTGCAAGGAGTAATCAGCAAAGTCTAATTCTATGACTTTCAAATATTGAGCCACTTCCTTATAAGTGAATTATAACATTTATAACACATAAAATTAAAAGTACGAAGAACTGTGTGAAGTTATGTGACAAGCGTGAAGGAGTTCATAATGAAAAAGGAGGCAACTGCCTTCAGTGTAATGCTAAGCAAAAATAATTTTAATATCGTTTCTCAAGAGTGTGTAGATAGTCATCCACTCCCCACCACTGAGCAATTTCAGTAGGTGCATGTTAAAAAAGATTAACTTTATTTAAAGGAGGATGAAAATATACTATTTTCAGACACCTTCTAAACTTCTGCCCTTACGCGTTAAAGCAGAACACCACGTGTATCTCTACAGAATAATAATTGCCAATTTACCTTAACTGAATAAACAAAAAAATTCAAGTTGATATTTAAAATGATGTGGAATGTATTTAAAGAATTGCTTTACAAGGACAAAAAAAAAAAATATCCAGCTACTACGCATGTGATCTGATTATCCGAAAATGATCTAATTACATATTATACAAACACTCTGGAATTTATAAGGACTTTTTCAATAACATAATAGTAGCAGCAACCACTGTTTTA
>NW_010432742.1:0-3047 GCF_000710305.1 Buceros rhinoceros silvestris | reverse complement strand
GCAGGAAATGTGCTGGCATACTAAAAAAGCTATTTTTGTGTAATATGTGCTTTTTCCTCAGCAAATAAAAACAAATACAAGCTTTTGAAAAAGTAAAATCCATCTTTTAAGTCAATATTCCTATACCTTTAATACGATGAGAGGATATACTAATTACAGTAAGTTTATAACCATACATCTCTTTCCTGGAGAAACTTATTGTTATGGTGGAAGTCTAATCTAACTGAATTGACAGTATTTGGGATGATTCACTGGAGAGCTTAAAAGGACTTGTTATTTTTGGATAACAAACAGCATTAAAAATATTGATTACACTTTTGCTTTTGATTCTCTCTTCCACACAAGGTTATTTCTCCTCACATCTACACAGTGCTTCACTGACAAGCGTATCAATCACTTCAGGCTCTGGTTATATATTCCCCGCAAATTAGAAACAGCAAGGGCAAATTGTTACAGTTGAGTTCTCTGATTTGCGACCTTCATTAAACAATCTACCTACTTGTGAACTACTGAAATGCATCTTAAATACCAAGTGTTTTTCTGCTTTTCGAATAGCCAATTGGCACTAATTTGCATGTGTTAAAAATCACCAAAGTTGCTGTACAAGTTTGACCCTATCCATGTTTGCCTTCCACTCTCTCACAGTCACCTTGCAGTTTTGCTCTCTGCCGCACCATTAGAAAAGCCCCCAAATTTCAGGGACAAGCACACATGCCAAAGATGCCTTCCTTCCCATCCTGCCTGATTCTGCTCTTCCTCTCGACTTTGAGAAAACTTAACTGTCATAGAACATGAAAGAAATGAGCCATTTTCTGGGTCCTTATTACTCCTCTTCCTCTTCTTCTTTGCTAGATTTTAAGTGACAGGCTGAGGCCAAATATATGTGGTTAGATTATCAGGAGGATAGAACTGGTCTCACCTCACTACCCTGCATTTAACAAGCTTAAGTGGTAAGTCTTTATGTTTCTGTTCAGGTTGCAACATCCTCTTGGTGCAAGTACCTAGCAACGTGTCTTCTGTCAAGAAATAAAGTTAAGCTTGTCTTAAATTATTATCCAAAGAAGGCAGAGAGTTAACCTTAATGGCCAAAATTAGATAACATAATGGCTTACAAGCCCATACAGCTACTTTGGCTCTTCAGGAATCAATCACAAGGAGTTAAACGATTGTCGCCAGCCCTTCTTCACAAAATAATGCTCTGCGACCTCAGGTTATATGTTCCATCTACATTCCTTTTCATTGCACTTTCCACAAATCTTTCTCCAAAAATGAACCAGATCAAAGGTAAGCCAAACTCAGTCTAAACTATGCATTTCTGCTGGAAAAAGGTGGAGCTACAATATTATTATCTGATGCCATTAGTATTAAAAAACACAGTTTGAAAGATGATTTTCTGCCCGTATAAAATGTCCTAGCGTGTACTATGCATTATGTTTTGTCAAGTGAAAAATTCCACAGGTCATTATAGATCCTTTTCACATCAGCAATTAATTTTTGTTTACCTGTGTTCACATACTTCTATTGTCTGTAACAGAATTGAGCTTGTGTGCTTTAATGTGATCTCGACTGTGGTTTATTAAAAATCTCAGTGCAGTTCCTTCTCCTGCAGAGGAAATGTGGAATTGAAAATAAGCTACTGCAGTTCCAAAGTTGAAATGTTTTGTCCTTTGTAAAGAGCTTGATGGACAAATAGGTGGTTTTCTCTGGGAGGGACAAGGAACCCCCGACCCCAGTTCAGGTACTGCTGGGACAGCAAATAGGGATGGGGATGTTAAGGCGTTCTTATTAAAGCAGCATCAAGTAAGAGAAACCTATTTCTCTTTGCTGAAAACATCCTAATGACAATTTACTTCACTGGATTATCGGCAACATGCTGGCTGTGCCACCTGAATTTCAATTTCTTAATTTACAGCACAGATAAAACAGAATAGAGGTGGATCTCTGCTGCTCCCTACACTGGGCTGGTCTTATCAAGCGTGAAGTTTGGCGCATTGCAAACCTATTCAAATCATTATCTGTTGAGGACCTCTTGAGCCATCTCCATCTCTGCAATGTGCTGATAAGACAGCTGTTTCTGTAGCTGCAGGGTCTCTCTGGGCCTCAGTCTTCTTTCAGTGCAAAGTACAGCTTTGTCACTGTGCCCTGATGCTGTCACTTTCTCTGTTGTGCAAATGTTTGATCCAAGCAAAAAAGGTTGATGGCAGTGATTGGCTGTCAGGTGACACAGACTTATTATTTCACAATTAAATTTGCATTACACACCACTGGAAATACAAATCCTCAATAAAAGAAGCTATCTAAGCTGTGGTGCAGTAGAAATCCGCCTTTGCCTGGTCACCGTAGGAAACAAGCAAAGATACACTAATTTGAATAAGCAGGCAGCTTCTCTAAGGTATTATATTTATCTGGATTAAGGTTCTACAGTTGTCTGTAGAAAAACTGAGCGGTTGTGGTTACTTCGTGTGGAGCTGAGCTTGAAGATATCTTTGTAGTCTTGATTGAAGAGAGTGGAACATTCCCCTTTCCCCTCCCCATCCAAACGCTAACCTCTTTTGGGAAGAATAGCTTTTATGGATATTTGGACATAGCTGCGTAATAGGATGAAGAAGAAAATAGCAGCCTCGGTTGCTGTGTTCACACTGCTGTAGTTTCATACAATATCCACATCTTAGGACCCCAGAGACGCTCAGAGAAGATGGAGTTAAAACAATTATGCATCTATCCTGAAGTGCAGAGTTCATTCAGGTGTGTTTTGTACCAGGAAGCACCTGTCTGAAGATCAGAAGCCTTCGTGCCTATTACCATTTATTTGTCAGAGTAAGGGTAACAATCACAAGCTTGCACTGTAAAAATGGTGTTCCCTGGGCTGCGTTAACACAGACACGCTCGCACACAGGTACCCGTGTGAGTGTACCGTTTTGCACATGCACACCGCTAGGCAGGAACCATTTGTCGCCAGGTGCCTTCGAGAGAGCCAGGCCCACAGCTACATCCCATACCTGACTGGGCTTTTTCCTGGCGGGAGGGAGCGCTGCAGATTCCCGCAT
>NW_010432741.1:385-3437 GCF_000710305.1 Buceros rhinoceros silvestris | reverse complement strand
CGCACCCGCCAAGCAGTTTTGCTCTTCAGAGCTGTGTAAGAGGGGCAGGGCGAGGTGAGGTGCATACAGCGCTCGACCTCCAGCCGCGCTGCAGGGGCAGCCTTGTACAACACAGATTCCCAGCATCAAGACACCATCAGATTTCCCTAAATGCTAATTACCAAAGAGCCAGATTTGATCTTAAAAAAGCCAGGCTCCTGGAGCCCAGCAGCTGCCCACTTGTGGAAAATGGATCATCTACAATAAAAATACATCAAAAAGCATCTTTAATATTTTTCAGCTGCCGGACAGCCAGGTCAACTGGGAGGTTGAATTTCAGGTTGCTCAGGCGACTGAGAACATTGAGCGCGCTCTCAAAGCCCGTGTTTGCCATGTAGCTCCACGGCTGGTAGTGGGCCTGTACCAGAGCTCCAGATTTGCAGATGAGGTTGACCCAGGAGACCAGGCGCTGCTCGTTCAGGGCCATACACACCAGAGCCTTCAGCTCCGAGTCTGCACTGCGCTTGAAGGGGTCGTGCTCCGTGAGGACTGTGTGGATGGCTGTCAGCAGGCTCTGCTTGGGGGGCACGAAGATTGGCCCAGCAGACCAGGCGCTGCACGTTCAGGGCCATACACACCAGAGCCTTCAGCTCCGAGTCTGCACTGCGCTTGAAGGGGTCGTGCTCCGTGAGGACTGTGTGGATGGCTGTCAGCAGGCTCTGCTTGGGGGTCACGGCCACTCCTCCCGTCACCGGCAAGGCAAAGGACTGGGAGAGCTTGCGAGCGGGGGATTCCACGAAGGCTTGTCCGTTCTTAGCGTTGTAATACTTCACAAAGAGTTCCCAGGGGTGCATGGTCTGCGGCGACGAGGTGAACACAGGAATCAAGCACGCGATGGGCGCCAACACCAGGCTCATTCCCTGGGAAGGGGCGTAGAGCCCGTGAGCCATCAGGTCTCGCAGGGCAATGGTCAGCTCCTTCCGCACAGCCAGAGTCAGCTCATCTCTGCCCCCCAGGGGAACGTCCTGCAGGTCGGAGGAGCTAATGACATGCTCTTCCTGCTGGTGTTTTGTAGCGAGCTGCCTCACCCGCTCTACTGACAGCTCCAGGTTCCTCATTAAGGGGGAGTAGTCCTTGCTGGCTTGGTCCTTTTGCCAGAGGCTGCGAGGAATCTGACCGGTGGCACAACCAAACTGACTGACAGCAAATATCTGCAGCACCGCCAGCATGCGGCGCATGAGGTGCAGGCCTGTTTCTCGCATCTTTCTGGCATCTTCTGGGTTCACTGATCAGGTTAGAAAAGAGGAAAAAAAAATTACTCTCATTAAGAATGACCAGCTCTGCTCTCTCCTGCACACGTCTGCTCCTCCTCTGCCACGGACTCTCCTCCTCCTCCCCAGGAGCTTTTGTCACTAAGACTGATGTTAGTTTTTCTATTTTCAAAGCACCGAAGCCAACCAGAAAAGCAAACATTTGCATGGCCCGTTCTCGACAATCTGGTCACCTCAGAGAGGAGAAAAGCTTTACATCGCTGACCAGCAGTAGCTGCCCCCCAGTGCACAAGGGGAAGGCGGTGCTGTGTTTCCTCCAGTGCTCTGTTCTAGCTCCAGTACACTTACGGGTGAGGAGACAATACAAGTCTCGGCGGATAACAAACGGGATCCATCCAGCACAGCACCCTCACTCGCAGAGCTCTGAGTGCCAGCGACGGGGCAGCCCGGTAGCACCAGCAAGACGAGGCTGCTCAGTCTGTCCACACCTTGCACTAAGGATCAAAAGTCCCCTCCGCTCCCCATTTTGCTGAGGACCAACCCCACCCTCGGTGCCACACGTTCCAGTTCTGTGACTAATGATCCCACGGAGGATCCATGGTAAATGCACTGGACACCAGCCTCCTGTCAGGGGGAGCAGGAGAGCGCAGAAACCAACTGCCTGCAAAAAGGCCGAGCAGCCTGGCGAGACCAGGCGCGGGGATGTGCCTGCGGAACCTCATGAGAGCGTCAGCCAAGCAGTGCAGGAAGCTCTGAGCCGAGCAGCGCCCACCTCTGTTTCCAGAAGGCCGCGTATTTGCTTTGTAGGAGCCACCACCATCCTTCCTGCCTGCACAGTCACAGGGTCCATCCTCCGCCTTACCAGAGCTTCCAACTTCATCTGGAACAAGAGTTTCACACTTGTGAATTTGAGCTGTGTATCCCAGTTGTGAAGGTCAATATCCCTTAGATCTCTCTGCACCTCTTTTGTCAGTCTCTTTTCTCCCCACCAACAGTTCAGAGAGATCTGTGCTTCCCCGTGACCCAGAACCCTTCCTCATCCTCCCTCCTGTAACCTCCCTCCTCATGCCTTTGCCAGGGCGTTACAAAGCAATTCCACCTGCTCATCTCAGCACTGACCCTGAATGAAGCTGATGAACATTTCGAGGTCCCGTATCTGTGTCTTCAGCTGTTCCACCAGCTGCTCCTTCACCCTGGCCGGGTTAACGATCTGTGCTATGGCAGCATCCACACGCTGTCGCAATTCCTCCGGAGAGAGCGTTGCAATATCTTCACTCAAGTCCATGTCCAGCTTCTTTATCAACTCATTTATAATCATCTGCAAAACACAAGTTAGTAGCATGATGTCACTGTGTGGTGCTGCCGCCCCCAAGCTTCAAAACCTTCATTCCCCACAGGCCACCTCTGCTGCACAGACACCGCAAGAGAAGACGCAGGACGTGCAGACCAACCACTGGTACCCTGTGACTGCTCTGGCAAGAAATAAGGACAGACCAGCTCCTACAGGGCGTAAGAGGCTCGCGAATGCTGAGGAATCCAGGCAGGAGGGCTTCGAGAGCCTCACCCGTTGTCTTTCCATAACCACAGACTGCGGCAGGGAATCATAGCTGCCCTCCTGGTAAGCAAATGTCTCCAGGTCATTCAGCTGTGTCTTGAGCTGCAGGATCAGCTCTCTCCGATTCTCCTTCTGGGCCTCAATTTGCTCCTCTCGCTCACTCTGAAAAAAAAAGTTACCAGTAAATAAAATCAAATATTTCTGGTCATTGCCAAGCCCCAGAGAACAGGACCATGGCTCGAGGAGC
>NW_010432741.1:0-204 GCF_000710305.1 Buceros rhinoceros silvestris | reverse complement strand
CGCCCAGCCGCAGCCCCCGCAGGGGGGGAGCCTCTCCAGACCTCCGGCACGCAGGACCGGGGTCCCAGGAACACCGCTGCCAAGTACCGCGTACACCTCGCAGCCCCTCTGAGTCCGCACTATTCCCTGAACGGAGACGGTGCGCGTGGAGCAGCGTTAACGGACACGTTAACGTGCGGCCCCGTGCCGACCCGAGGGGCCTGC
>NW_010432740.1:1744-1978 GCF_000710305.1 Buceros rhinoceros silvestris | reverse complement strand
CCATGCTCCGCGCCTTCCTCTGCGAGGTGCAGGACATCATCCCCATCCAGGTGGTGGCCCTCACCGAGGCGTCTGCCGACCTGCTGGACAATGACCTGAGCCGGGAGCAGCTCAGCGAGGGCGAGGAGATCGCCCAGGAGATCGACGGCAAGTTCGCCGCCATCCCCTGCGGGCAGCCGCAGCCCAAGCTGGAGCTCTTCCACTCTTTCTTCAAAGACGTGGTGGAGAAGAAGA
>NW_010432740.1:1190-1468 GCF_000710305.1 Buceros rhinoceros silvestris | reverse complement strand
GCCGAGCCTCCTGGCTACAGCCCCTTCCGCGAGGAGCCAGCGCTGCCCGCCCTGCCCAAGGACCACTCGAAGCTCTCCATGGAGCTGGAGGGGAACGATGGCCTGTCCTTCATCTCCGTCATGAGCACTTTCGAAAGCAAGCTGAACAACAAGGTACCTCCTCCGGTGAAACCAAAGCCCCCCGTGCACTTCGACCTCACCAAGGGGGACCTGGCCTACCTGGAGCAGGGCCATCGGGACGGCCAGCGCAAGTCGGTCTCTTCCAGCGGCTGGGTGCC
>NW_010432740.1:587-1035 GCF_000710305.1 Buceros rhinoceros silvestris | reverse complement strand
GACTGCTTTGACCCTTCCGACTACGCCGAGCCCATGGACGCCGTGGTGAAGCCCCGCAACGAAGAGGAGAACATCTACTCGGTGCCTCACGACAGCACCCAGGGCAAGATCATCACCATCCGGAACATCAACAAGGCCCAATCGAACGGCAGCGGCAACGGCTCCGACAGCGAGATGGACACCAGCTCCCTGGAGAGGGGCCGCAAGGTCTCGGTGGTCAGCAAGCCCGTGCTCTACCGGGCGCGGTGCGCACGCCTGGGATCCACCTCCCGCCCCGCCTTCAGCGTCGGCAGCGACGATGAGCTGGGGCCGATCCGGAAGAAGGAGGAGGACCAGACATCGCAGGGCTACAAGGGCGAGAACGCCGTGATCCCCTACGAGACGGCCGACGGAGAAGACCCGCGAAGGAGGAACATCCTGCGCAGCCTGAGGAGGACCACCAAGGTGG
>NW_010432740.1:0-449 GCF_000710305.1 Buceros rhinoceros silvestris | reverse complement strand
CACAACCAGGTTGGTGGGTTGCTCCCCCGCCCTCGGGGGCGGCAGCGGCGGGGTCTCGCTCGGGTCTTGGCTGATGGCGAGGTGTTGGCTGGTCGCAGCTGGTGTCCTCAGTGCTGGGGCTTCAACGTTCCCTTTGACGTCTGGATGGACCCTCTGGAGCAGGGGATGGAGGGTGCCCTCAGCCGGTTCGTGGGTGGCACGCAGCTGGGTGGGGGGTGGGGCTGCTGGAGGGCCAGGAGGCTCCACCGAGGGGTCTGGAGCGAGGGGCCGAGGCCAGCGGGCCGAGGGGCAACTGGGGCAAGGACTGGGTCCTGCCCTGGGGTCCCACCAACCCCCAGGAAAGAGCAGCTGGGAAGTGCCTGAGGAAAAGGACCTGGGGACAAGGCAGCCAATGGCCTCCGGGCTTGTACCAGCCCTGGGGTGGCCCGTGGGACCATTGCAGGGGTGGG
>NW_010432739.1:24456-29607 GCF_000710305.1 Buceros rhinoceros silvestris | reverse complement strand
TGGCGAAAGAGCTGTTGTTTTCCGTCTGAAAAACGAGCCCTTGGCTGCGGGAGGACCCACAGACCGTCCGTGTGAGGGTCACCGCGTGTCTGCTGGGAAACTGACCACAAGCTACTGAGATGGTCCTTTTTTTTTTACATGTCAGGAGTTTAGAAGGTGACTAAGCTAAAACCAGCAGCCGCTGGAAGGGGCGAGCGATATCCTCCTGTATGTGTATCTGTCCCTGGGATGCCGAGCAGCTCGGCGGTGAGGCCCTGGGTACAAACTCCTGCTGTGAGCTGCTCAGGCTTGCTGGGGACCTCGCGTGGCAGACAGGGCTAACCCCGCTGCTCCAGTCGCTGGGGACTGAGGAGGAAAATTGCATGTTCAAGGCTGGGAACAAGCATCAGAAGGATGTCAAAAGCTTGGTCTGAGGCAGGTAACATGACAAAGAGCCTCTGACACCCTGGCTGAAATGCTCTGGACCACAGCAGAGCCCATACTGGCAAACCAGTACAAAGCAATCTGGCCAAGCCATCTGCCCTCCGAGGAGCTGATCTTGTCACCGAATGCAAGGCAAAGGTCCTGAAGCTCATTGCTGAGCAGAGATAACGCACAGCAGCAGCCCAGCCTCTGGTCCCAGGTGCACACAATGCTTTTGTCTGAGCAAGGATGGCGTGAGGGGAGAAGGGGCGAGGGGTTCGTTCACCGCCACAGAGGGAAAACCCCTCCCTGATGTCTACTCTCACCACAGGATTTGCCAAGAAGACTTTCATCTCCTTCTCTGCCACCTTCGGGGACAGCTTCCGACAAGGCAGGGTTGTTGGCATAGACCCTGCGAGGCAACAGGTCTTGCTCAGTGATGGTGAGGTGGGTGACACAGTGACTCGAAGTGAGTAGCCTGGCTGCCTTATGGGATCACCTGCTAATGTGGGGAGTCAGCCTTCAGCAGGGTCTGTGGCGAAAACCTCTTTTTTCAGAGCTTTTCTTCAGCTGCGAGAATGCAGCGCTCCAAATCTAGGCCATGTTAGCTTTGATTGGTGATGGCTGGTTGGAGAACTGGCTTGGAATTTAGGTTTCAGACTGCTGGCCATGCTTGGAGTCCACTGCGGGGTGGGGCAGGGGGGAAAGCAAAATGAACAGGACCACAGGGCACCTACAGAAAATGTCCCTCTGAGCACGAAGAGGAGTATAACTGTCATCTGCCAGAGGAGGGGGTGTGCGTGAGTGGGACACCATCACGCCCTGAGAAAACAAGCTGGACCTTTGCCTTCGAGTTGGACAAGAGCTGGGAACACCCTTCAGTTGTGGCAAACACCGCCTTATCTCCTACGCGCACGTCAGCTGAGCGCACGCACCTTGACCAACACCCCGGGCTTAGAGTTCAAACTTGTAACAGCGTTTCTGTCTGGATGTAACTCTCAGCTCAGCAGAAATGCCTGACCCCAAAACAAGCCACAACCCAAGCCCTCGGGCTAGCTACTGACTGCTTTCCTCTAGGTTTCTGCAGATACACAAATGTTCATGCTTAATACTGGCCTTGTAGCTCCAGGAGACAGAGGCATGAACCTAGTGAGCTACGGAGGGTTGCCCCCGGGAGAAGCAGGCCCCCAGCCATCTCCTCCAAAACTAAGAGGCAACGTGGGGAAAGACTGGCATTTAATCATCCTGAAGAGCCTGGGAGAGCCCGTCTTTCCCTCTGTGCACTGAATGGCACCATCCTTTCTAGGCAAGCTAAGTGGCCTGCGGCTGTGCTGGGATGTGGGTGTGCACTAAATACCACAACCCATCTAGTGCTCAGATGAGCTTTTATTCTTAGAGCTGGATTTAGAGCTCAACAATTAACCCTGGAGCTCAGATTCTTATCTAACTTAGGGAAGAAGCAAGGGCAGCAGCTCTGATGATAACTCTTTTCAGCCGCAGGATCTCACCTCTGTTCAGGAGAGAGTGAAGGACAGAAGTTAAGTCTTCGGAGCCAGCTGTGGTGGTAGCTTCAGTGTCGGCATAAATATCAGGTTATATCCTGTAAATTTACAGCATTTTTTTTTAAGCTCTCAGCTCACCTGAAGAACGGTGTTTCTCTCAGACCCTGAGGAAGGCAGCTACTTGGTGTCACCAGGACCAGGTCTCATCCTAAAGTAACTTTCTTGCAGTGTCAAGTACCTTCCTAGTTAGGAGTGGGGGCTAGAGGAGTAGGAACGGGCGAGTAGTACCTAGGAGGCACTGACTGTATTCTAGGCTCTGTTTTGAAAAGGTCTAACATCTTGTTCCACCTTCTGCCCTTCCAGGAGCTCCACTACTCCCATCTCATTCTTGCAACAGGCAGCGATGGGCCATTCCCTGGGAAGTTTAACAAAGTCATTGACATGGAAAGTGCCATCCAGACCTATGAAGACATGGTTAAGGAGGTGAGAAATCAACTCACTTCCTAGGAACTGTTTCCTGCCTTTGTTCAGCTTCCCTGTCCCTGACCCAATGGTATCTGCAGCCATGTGTGTCCAAGAACAAGACACCACACCTGCAGGAACAGGCCAGGACACGGAGCATGTGCTAGCTTGTCTAGCGTTCTGCGTGCCCCAGCTGTCTGCACAAGGGGAAGCCAGAAATGCTCGACAGTGTTACAGAGGAAGAGTGCAGGTGGTTCTCGGGTTTTGTTTCCCCCTAACAAACTAGGTGGTTTACTGCTGTATCTCAGAAAGGTCTGTTCACAGACTGTCTGTTGGTATCTCACTTGCTGCATACAACCATTCTCACGTAACATGAGTTTCTTCTTTACTTCAAGATCGAGAAATGTGAGCGCATCCTGGTAGTGGGAGGTGGTTCTGCTGGAGTCGAGATGGCTGCAGAGATCAAAACAGAATACCCAGCCAAAGAGGTAGTAGCATATTAATTACAATTAACTTCACCCTTGTTTCTGAGGCTGTTCTTCTCTGATGGTCCCACTGGAGGTATCTGAGGTCACCACAAACCAGGAGTTCCCATGCAGTGGCAGCCTTCACCTGCACTGTCTCCTCTTCTGAGAGCACCCTATAGCCTGTCACCAGCAACTGCTGGCACCAGGTGCCTTCCACACGCTCACTCTCCTTGGGCATTAACTTGGGTGCAAGGAAGCTAGCTATAGCTCCTGCCTGACATGCAGCGAGTCCTCTCCCATTCCTGTGTCCTGTTTGCTGTTGTGTCCCTCAACAGGTCACCCTCATTCACTCAAAAATTGCACTAGCTGATGTGGAGCTGCTCGATAGCGTCCGTCAGGAGGTGAAAGAGATTCTCCTCAGAAAAGGAGTGCGCCTTTTATTAAGTATGTACTTAATGATGCCTCTGAAGATCGAGTCTCTGAAGCTCTATAAGCTGCTCTTCCTTTAGCCAAAGCATCTCTTTCTGACATCCCCTTTCTGACTGTTTTTCACTAAGCTGGCTGCCTTGAATTTGTTTCTCTAGATACAATTGGGCTGGCTGGAAAGCTAGCTGCCAGCCTAGAAAATGTTTGTGACCCAGGGCGCTCTCTTGCAACAGGTGAAAGGGTCAGCAACGGGGAAAACCTCACGCCAAACCGGTTCCAGAAGGACATGGTAGTAAGGACAGAAAAGGGCACCGAGGTGGTTACTGACATGGTGGTCCTGTGCACGGGGATAAAGATTAACTCCTCAGCATACGCCACTGCATTTGGTAAGTGAAAAACCACTGGGTGGGGAGAAGCAACACGTTGTCTCATATTTGAGTACTGTGAGGTCAGGAATCAGCCTTACACAGTCGTTATTCCATGATACAGCAAATGCTCTAACATCACATTAAACACTGAACTGTGAAACGGGACCTTTGGAAACATACAGACCATAGATCAAGTGGCCAACAGTCTTCTCCAGCTCCTTCTGCCAATACCTCTGAGGAACCTTAGTGTCCTAGTTCAGCACGAGGCAGATGACTCCTGTGGCTGAGGCCAGGATTTCATCATAGAAAGAAGCTGGCAGAGTTCAGAGCAAAACCAGGCTCAGCCCATTCAACGTTCTTGCTGAACTCAGTGTCATGGGACGTTCAGCTGATCAGTTATTCAGTGATACACCTTCATTCAGCCTGAGTCCGCTTACAGCCCCGTTTCAGTTACGGCACCACAGCTATGGAGCAGTGCGATCGTTACACAGTCTCCTCCTCAGGCTGGGTACGTGCTCGTGATGTTTCTTGATGTTTCTACTGAAATATCAAAGGATGATTCATTGCATGAGACTGCAGTAATTAACTACAGCAAGAGAAAGCACCTCTTCCCTGACACGTAGAAGAGAAGGTGAAAAACTCCTCACTTTACATCAATGACATGTTTGATAACGTCATCAGCAATTTGGGGTGTCAGGCCACAAGAAGCTCCTTCTGAAAGCTTACTGTTTTGCAAAACAGGGGACAAGATGGCAAGTAACGGTGCTTTGAAAGTGAACAAGCACCTCCAGCTGGAAGGCTATGAGAACATCTATGCCATTGGGGACTGCGCAGATCTGAAGGAACCAAAGATGGCCTACCACGCTGGGCTCCATGCCAACATTGCGGTGACAAATATCATCAACAGCCTGACACATAAGCCTCTTAAAACCTATGAACCAGGTAAGGTAACCTCATAGCACCTGGCCTTCGCTGTTGGGCTGTTTTTCATACATATACACCTCAGAACTTGCATGGGGCACTGAGTAGAGCTGAAGGAACTCACAACCGGGGCTGACTGTATCAGCTTATAGCTCAGGCTTCATCTTGGTTCTTGCCAGAAACACTGTAGGTGTCAATTACCTGCGCCAGTCTATGGATGCAACTTGTCCTGTCTTCACTGATGTCTTCCTGATAAATCTACTGGTGGATGTCTGCTATTCATCAAACTTGATTCCTTTTCTTTAAATTGCTTACTGTCCAACCGAATCCTAGGAGCAAGATCACTTGACTTTCTCCTCTTTTCTGCCCCTAAACTCTATGACAAACACGAACTGAACAATCTAGTCTCCAAAATCTAGCTAGGTGATGGGTCTCATCAATAAGCAACTGATGTAAATACTTACCAAAACTATGTTGAAAGCTGTTCCACATGGATGGAGGATATCAAGGGAGAGTTTGGAGTAAGTGCAACACCCACATGTAGTAGGGTTTGATACTTGGCTTTGAAAGTGCTTCACTTAAACTTCTACATCTTCTCTCCAG
>NW_010432739.1:19059-24325 GCF_000710305.1 Buceros rhinoceros silvestris | reverse complement strand
CTGCTTTCAATGGGCAGGAATGATGGCGTAGGCCAGGTGAACGGTTATTATGTGGGACGACTCTTGGTGACCATCGCTAAAAGCCGGGACCTGTTTATCTCCAAGAGCTGGAAGACGATGGGACAGACAATGCCCTCTTGAGAGGGGGTCATTAAGAAACCAGCAAGGAATATGGCAACAGAAAGAGGGTGAGGGTGCACTTCCAATGCTTGAAAGGACTGATACTGTCTCCTGCAGCAGCTCCTAAAGCCATCCATAGTGTGTTTTATTAAAAGGTTCTTGCTGTAAAAGGGAAGGAGGCACCTTACAATGAAGTGCACAGAAGTTCTCATGATAAAAAACAAGGAAGGAATGTTTCTTTCACTTCCCTGTGGAGGTAGCTTTGAGCAAGAAACTTGGTTTACCTTGATTTGTAACAATAAACACTGTGGTTTTTAAAATCTCTGTGGTTTGTTTACGTGGTTTTTCCCCGGCTTTCTCTGCTCTTCAAAGGGTACGTGCCTCTTACAGATCTGGAATCTGTTCTGCAGCATGCAGGAAGAATGGCTCGCAGCACTGTCTGAGGAAAGCCTGCCTCAAGCCTTAGAAAAAGGCTACAGTAATCCTGGAACTCAACAGAACATAATGCAGCTTTGTGTCAGCTTCTCCACAGCAGCTCATAATTGTGTTACTTACAGCACCATACTTCAGCCAGAAAAGCTGTTTAGTTGAGTCTACCTGTGATACAGCAAGCAGGCAATTACAGGTGCTGCTGCCTTTTTTTTTTTTAAGGTGAGAAATTCCAAGAACAAAGGTAGGGTTTATAACAATAACCACACTTGACACATCTTTTTCTTTTTTTCTTATAAAACAAAATCACCATGAAATATTCTCAGTAATTACAGAGATGACTGTGAATTAAAAGCAAAACAAGCTCCTCATGCATCACTACCAAAATCATTTTCCCCTCTCTCTGGGCTGGAGGCAGAGGTTTACCATCTGCCCTTAAGGGAGAGGAAAAGGGAGCAGAACATTTTTAAGAGCTTTCTTTAAAATGTGTGTGTGTGCATCTGAAAAATTCATCACTACAAATCTAAAATGAGGTTACTCTTTAAAAACTTCTAAACTAAAGTAACAAGGGACACTAAACAAACTCCTGAAAAGAGATGCCAACTCAATTGCTTAAGGTGATATAAATGGCTAGAGGACTGCTGACAGCATGAAGAAATCAGACTAAATCCCTCTCATCTCTAGTCACAGCTCTTCATCAAGTCACAACACATCACACTACTACCACTCACCCCTCCTTGTCACATTGAAAAAATAAAACCCACCTCTAATGCTTTTAATGCTACTCAAGTTTGTTGAAAAATAAAGTTTCATTTGGCTGCCGTTGCTACTTTGTGTCTAGCTTGGCCATTTCTTGCACGTAGATGCCAATACTTTCACTGTCGAAGAGGAGAAAGTAAATGTTCTTCAAGGAGGAAGAGCTGGTGCCGTCAAAATGGGTGGAAATAGCTCTTAGAGTCACCTGGGCTGCCGTCTGTTTTGGGAAGCAGTTTCTACGTGGTAGGGGAAGAAAACAGAACAAGGGAGCGTCAGCCACCCATGCAAGCTCCATGCACCCATGATGCTGAAAGGAACAAGCCCCAGCTGTACCAGCCACAGGCTGCTGGTAAGACAGCAACAGCTGCAGTTTTGCAACGTGTGAAGCCCAGAGCAAACCCCAAGGCTCTGACAGCAATATTCATCTGCTGCTGCACGAGTCTCCTTGCTGTTACTGTTTTCATTTGCGTCTACTTTTTATAACCACACCAAGTTTTTTAATGCTTCCCCTTAGAATTGAACTTTGCCATGCCACACTGGGCAGGCTAGAAGTTCACAGGATGATTGGTATTTTAGTTGAAAACTGAAAAAAAAAAACAAAACCCAAACCCCCCCAACATCAACTACTTAACTGACTTCCTCATTCTGTCATTAAAAAAATAAAACCAAAGCTTTGCTTGAGGCTTCATTGAAAGCAACTGAAATTGCAACCATGAGCCAAATGAAGGCCAGGACGCATTCATTCATTCATTCAGTTTGACGGTAAGTCTCCGACCTACAACCCGAACAGCTTTCTTGTTCAGACACGTAGGTGGAATAAAACAACATCAAAACCATTAAGACTTGTTTGAAAAACTCTGCCTTTCTTTCAGACAGCTCTGAGGTCCTTCGACAAATGAAGTGTAAGACTTACACTATTTCACTCTATTTCCTGTTAGCAGGAGTAATTGTAAGAGCAATAGGGAGTGAAATGGAACTAAGCAGCAGAAGGCTCTGCACAGAGACTACTGCTCCGAGACTGGGTTATTGCTAGGTAACTCTCACAGGAGACGCGAGGCCTGCAGAAGATATTCCTATTGGCATGAAAAGCTACAGTTCATTTCTGAAAACGGAACTTTGTTGTTTAAGGATGGTAAAACAATTTATCATGTTTTACTGAACACTCTAAACAAAAAGATCTGTGTATAAAGGAAGAAAAATGATACACTGCCCCTCTATTTCTTCTTCTGTGCTGATCCATAAAAACATGATTTTGGCTTAAAAATGGCCTTTTCACCTCCTGTATATTCAGTGATGTGTGTGATTTCACTGACCAAATCGCAGTTTTACTTTCATTTTATTCACTACTCAGCCAAGTCTGTGGACATTACTAACAAAATCAATAGTCAGATTTTAAATTAACCATAAGTGTGTGAACTCCAACGTGAAAGAACAACTTCTGCAGTTAGCAGGGCTTGTGTGATGTTTCCTGCGATCAGAGACCAAGCAAGATTACAAAAAAATATATAATGACTTTGAATTTCTTTGTCAAGCACACTTTATTTGCTAGTTGAGAAAGAAATGTGTGGTTTCACAGCTCCCCTTTTAAAGCAGAACTATATTTGAGAAACATTCATTTTCTTTTGAAAGAAAACATTTTGTGTGACTCGTCTATTTAATCTAGATTCTCAGGATGACTTAAGTGAACACCCCACATTTACCTGGCTCAAGTTCTGTCGCTGTCACTCACCTTTAGTATTATGCCAGTATAATCTTATTAGTACTATTGCAGTTTTAATCAGATTCACCCCAGCAAAACGAGGGGACACACAAACGGAGGTGGTGCAGGCCCACAACAGAAGAATGGAAACTACTGCCTAGCAGTAGAAAAGCCAGCAGGTCCCCTCAGCTCACTCCTGTTCCAAGGCTTTCTGGCTGTTCCATGCAAACGCTGCACTTCAAACTCCTTTAATGTGGAGAAGTGAGGTGTTGGGTGGCACCGGCCACAGCCCACTCTGGAGGCAGGGTCAGCCCCTGTCATCTCTATCTGACAGCTCATTACACCACCGCTACCTGACACGGAATCCTCTTAGGCAGAAAGAGTCATACCTGCCACTGGGAAACGGGGGGAAAGCCACTGACTTCAACTTCTTGTCTTCTGCCGCTGTTAGGCAGTTCTTTATGGTTTCTTCAAGCTGCTCTTCACACTTGTCTGAGCCCCACTGTGGGATGTGACAGTGGATGACAAACTTTGCTGCTAGGCCGCTAGATTGAGTAAGTGCAGCTAACACAAACGAAAATATAGCATTTAGTTTTGAATAGAAACCGCCCTGCAATGTCTCGGTCCCACGCACTTTGTTAATTACATTACCTCTCCAAATTAATACCGCAGGAATTAAAATATGCCACAACGGCTCACTTGCAATCCTCACCTCACTACCTCCCCGCTACTTTTGTGATCAATTATTATTTCTTTGAAGACCAAAGAACCTGGGGCTCATTTGCTTAACATGAATTAGATCAGTAATACTTAGCTTTCTTGCTCAGTGTGGCCTCTGGATTTGTTTTACACCATGTATCAAAACCTTGCACTGAACACTATCATTAACCCCCCAACAGACATTTCTGCAGCGCTGTCAGAGCCTTATCTGTCAGCTACAATCATCATTACTGCTCCAGAGCGTTAGGGAGTAATATTGAGACCCACTTCACCGCTGGGTGATTTCAGACAATGACATGAAAATCAAAGATGTTTGTTGAAAGTCTCTGCCAGTTATGTCCAATTAGGAATCTCAGATTAATTTTCCAGAAAGCCTAGTATTTCTCCCAAACCTGCAGAGTCCACAGCATGGCATCACTTTGCTTTTGTGGCAGTTGTGACCCGTAGTGCTTCAGAAAATCAGGGTCTCGGGAACCTCAGGTTAAACACTCTGAAACTGGCTGTGCAATTAAAGCACGAGGATGAAAAGCTTGGATTTAGTCACTGGTCCACCATCACAGAGGAATTCTCTAATGCCTCACTGTGCCACTTAAAATTTCAACCAGAAGAGACCTGTCAGGCCTTCAACCACAGGTTGCAAATTGACTGAGAAAACACAGGTATCCCGTGAGCAGCACTGGAAGTCAGGCCCACTGGGCTGGAGCTCAAGTGCTGGCAGTCAGCCTCCAGTGATTAACAACCACTTATTATCGCTTGCCTCAAAACCAGTAGAAGGGACAATTTCAAACACAGCAACACAACGTAATGGTTGAGAGCGTCTGTTTTCTTATCTCTTAAACTGAGATTATCTTCTTTCCTGGGACTGCCATAATAGCCTAAAAGGAGTCTATTTTGTAGTTAGGTAGTGATGTTTGCAGAAAAAAGGAGTCTACTTTGACGTTATGGCATATATTTTTGATTCAATGCAAAAGTGAAGCAAAATTTCTTGTACAAAAATTTTCCTGTCATTTGAGATTATAAAACTAGGCTACTGATTCACGAATTTTCCAAAACTAGGCTATTTAAAGCATTTTGTTTCTTGAGTATTAAGATACTGAGCCAAATAAGGCAGAAGATATTATAGTAATTTCTCTCCACCTGCCCTCCAGCCACCTTCAACTCCTATAATCTGGTTCAATTTTCCCAAACTACTCGCTGCTACAGATGTGCTAAATATTTGAAGGGAGATCCTCTGTAATTTGTATTTCTATCACATAGCTGTAGTGCCTAGAAGATTACCAGCCTGCTGATGGTGGCACCTAGGAGCCCAAAGACAGAATGTGCACAGCACACTGGTATCCTATTCTTCCTTTTTTTCCCCCCCCTCTAAGCAGCAACAGCTTCAAAGAGGAGACAGAAACATTTATGTCACATAAGCAAAGGCACATAAATGATTAAGAATGATCAGAACATCCAGAGAAAAAAGCACATGAAACAAACTGTTTCCCAAAGAGAGCATCGTATCCTTTTACCTTCAGCAACTTCCAAAGGCCCCTGAGATTT
>NW_010432739.1:0-18886 GCF_000710305.1 Buceros rhinoceros silvestris | reverse complement strand
TTTCCCTCCAGCTTTTTCCAATGCCTTACCTGCAAGGACACAGAGCAAAAGGCCTTGGCTTCAAAGGATCAGTGTGAAAAAACAACTACATTACGTAAAGAAGAACATTGTGCACCTATTACCCTGTTTCCCCCTCTCATCAGCAGCTGATGTTTCTATTTACCACTCTACTTAGTCACAGATAAAGTTTACTTCTTATTGGTGTTGAAAACCCCTTATTATTACAGTTATGTTATTACTGGAAATTACTTTAATGTAATCATCTGGAGGAATGCTATCTGATTTACAGCTACAACAGTGAAGAGTGGGATTATCAGGACTTGGACTTTCAGCCTCCAAAATCAACTCAGAGAAATTCTACTACTTTCTGAATCAGGGAAAGTCTTGATGACTGACTGTATAAATCACCAATCCAAAAGCCTGCTACCAGCTTCTGTGACTCTCTATACAACCGACTGCTTATCTTTTCAACCTCCCTTTTGCTTCCATTTCTGTATTTGTACACCAGCAGTAAGAGTATTTCCTTATTTTCACACGAGCAGTATAAGGCTTTGTACATGAGTATTTCTAAAGTATGTAAAATCCTACCAGCATAATTAGAAGTGTTATTAATATGCAATTTTTGTCATGGAAATTTTCAGAGGCAAATGTAAAAATAGTCCAATAAAGACCCCAATAATGATTATTTACACCTTTGCTGCTCATGTGCTTTGACTGTCGTAAGGTATCCGTGAAAAAAGACAAATTGATTAGCCTGTTATACCCAGTCAGAACCAGCCTGATTTTCAGACGTGTTGTAAGTGATATTTTATGGCCTGGGAAAGATTTGGATGAAACTGGATGGGATGTCAGCAGGCAACTAGCAGACCAGCTACTGTTCCAACTCTAGATCTGTTTTTTCTGCATGTAGCAAAGCCTCACCTATTTCCTCCTTGAGGTCTATTTCGGCAGTTGTAGGGTGAACGATGCCTTCTACTTTCATGGAGCCAATATGGCTGATGTCACTCTGTGTCAGAGAAAGCTGTAAAATAATAATGAGTAGGAAAAAATTAAAATACTAATCTGAGTGTGAAAATGAAAGAAGGCTGGATTCAATCTTACCAAGATCAGAAGTTTTACTGTGCTCAGTGTGCGTGACTCTGATTTTTAGCCTTTAATTAAGTGGTTTGTACGCCACTCAGCCCATTTTGTGATACGCCCACAGCCTGGGAGCCTACTCCAGAGGAAGTTACTGCTAGAGAATTCATGTTCTAGCATCACACTTTGGAGAGAAAAGGCTGACTTGGAAAATGCTTTTGTTTAAAGAGAAAAATGCTAAAATTAAAAAGCTTTTCTCCTGAAGAAACACTTGCCCCTTTGTAGCTCCCCTTTGTAGGGCCTGAGAAGGGCTGAACAATATCCTGATTTATGAAGGCTTCTCCACCCAAGTAATTAATTACCCTTTCAGTTCCTGGCATAAATAATATAAGGAACCACTCTACCCACTCATGCATCTGGATATAGGCACTGGCCACAACTTCATGTCTTAAGGTGCTCAAAAAAGGCTGCTCCCCCAGTTTCACAGCCTCACCACTCAGAGCAACAACAGAGGAGAGAAACCCTAAAAATCATGACAAAGCCTTGACAGCTGGTGAACGTGCGCCCAGCATGCCTCACTTCTTCCAAGATACACTGTGGTATTTCAGTTCTAACCAGAACAATAAGCACTGCCCATTTTAGAGCAGAAAGTAAGAAGCTGCACAGATTCTGGAGGAGCTTAGGACAGGACTGAACCTGAATGAAGGAGATCAAGGTTTCACCTACGCAGCCAGATGACAGCTTTTAGCAGTCTTTTGGCTCTGTTACACGTCTGGGACATTCTAGATCACTGCTTTAGCAAGAGATAGGATCAGACAGACTGAACTCTAAGGGCTGCTTCATACACAGGGTATACCATCAGTACAGGGGGCTCACAGAAGCAATGTCAGGAAGAACTCTTATTCCAGATGGCCTTACTATTAGAAATAATAATAATAATAAAATTTTGACTGCATCTCCATAGTTAAATCTGTTAGACTGCAGCTTCACTCAAAGGGTCCAAAAATTAAGGCTGGCAAAAATAACCTCCCTCTTGGTGAGCAGAGGAAAAATACCCCCACAAGCACAGTTGCTCAACAGTTGGCTGGACACCAAGCACGTGCAGGTATTTCGGTAACTTTGGACAGTTTTATTATTCTGGCCAGGCAAGGTGCCACAGTTTGTGCTGAGGTGGAGAAGCAATCGTGCCCTGCAGCTCCAGGGAGGTCCTCAGTTTGACCACGGAAAGCAGCACCACACAGTCTGCTTTCAGAGGGAGCACCCAGGCTTCTGGCACAAACCAACACGTGGAAGTTGCAGGGTGATCCTGGGACCTGGCCCAGAAACACTCTTTTACAAATACTGAGTAGCCTAGAAGGTTAAACCTGGTTTGGCAGTATGCTGGGCATGACACACCCCAGTCCAACCGGCACAAAACTAACACAGCTCAGGCCAAGAAATGAATCAGTGTGGCTCTCTCTGGAGAAGAGAGGCTGACCAGCATTATTCTTGGAAATCTTTTAGCTGCAGACGTATTTCTTGAGACCCTCTACTCCACCCTTGATCTGAGTGAGTTTTGGCCTTAAATTTGGGACCACTAAGGAAGAACAGAGAGAAGATTTTGTACTGGTGTTAGACCAAAAGCATCCTTCTGTTTACACTAGGATCCACTGCTGTCATCCCAATCTATTATAACTGTATTACCTTTTGTCCTGGCACGAGGCTCTTAGAGGACAAGATAGTGAAACCATCCCCAGGTCCATCTTCAGATGTTGAATTTGAAGCTCCTTCTTTTTCATTGTCCTTTTGTTTGTTCTGTTTGCGGGGAAAAAAGAGAAAGCAAGAACTCTCAAAGGGAAAAAAAAAAAAAATCAACATTTACCATTGTTCAGTAATGCACAGATTTAATCAGGTACCACAAATCTCACCTTCTCGGATCAATATATTACTCATAACCTGCTAATCCCCAAAGATTATGTAACAACAGAGGCCTTCACTGTTTATGCAACAGTAAAACACAGAGGTTCATCTGAGGCATTACATACGCTCGTAGTCACATTAAGAGCTGGGGCACCCACATCCATCTGTAGTTTTACTAAGGATTAAGGTTGTATTTATAGGTGGGTGTGTGCTAGTTTATTTTTGCTGCTAACAGGGCAGAGCTCGTACTAAATCAAACTTAGTAACCCAGTCAAATGCTCCAATCTGAAAGAAAAAACATCTTTATAATCTGAAAAAAAACGGTCTCAGCTAATAAATCACACATGCGAATCCATATTGACATGAGCGAGCCATCACACCTCCATACAAACAGTCAGAATGACAAAACGAAATAATTCATAGCTAAAGCTTGAATGCAAAATCCCCTTGGTGGGCCACACTCCATGCAACGTAGCCTCGGGAGCAGGAAACCTGCTCCTGCCAGGGCTGCAGGAGCCTGTCTTCACATCTCTCAATATCTGATGTAAAGTATGGCAAGAAGCACCTTCTTCCTAACAAGAGCCAGTCTCTGCATGTGCACAATTCAAAGCAAGGAGGTAGCTGAGCTCGATACACCAAGGTGTCCAATTAAACATCCCACTAAGCAACTCTGTTCTTTCTTTAAAAGTTGTTTGTGCATATTCTCAGCTATGGAAATGTATTAAAGCTTGGAGGCCTCCAGAAAGATGTGCTTAACACAAGTTTAAAAAGCTTAGGTTAAAGCTTAGTATCTTTGAATCCTACCCAACCAAAAATTGATCAGTGTTTTACGATGCATGCTCTGGAATGACAAACGAAGAGCACTGAGCTGAGTTACTGCTTTACCAAATTAAACCATTTTGGGTGGTGAGGTAGGATGGGCAAAACGAAATGAAAATTTCATTTCATTCAGGGAAGGTGCAGCGGTCAGGTTCCAATTAATTCACTGTTCTTGCCACTCTTCTGAAAGTATTAACAGCAGCAGACCCAAGAACACATGAAACAGCTTGTCAAAATAATGTTTATGTACCGTGTCAGGACAAGTTCTCTGGATAGGGAAAAGTCTTTAACAGCAACCCGGTAACTGCACAAGGCTGAAGGTGTGACACCTCTTGAGCAGAAAGTGTTGTAAAATACAGCTTCCTTTATTTTAAAAGTGAGAGTTCGCTGCCATGCAGCTAGTGTGGGGAGAAAGAGATTCTACAAAGCTATCAAGAAAATAAAGGGTGATACAGAAATCCAAAAAGTTTGCCTCAAAGCTTTAAGGGTTTTTGTTACAGAAATTCATTAAAAACATACTGTGTTTGCCTTTATTTCTAAAGATTAGAGGAAAAAAACCAAATCCTGGTGTGTCTATTATCAACTCCTACCTCCCATTTCCAGTTGTTTCAAACAAACAATGGAGAAGCGCTAATTTGTTCCTCTGAATAATCTCGGTTTTGATCCACTCCCTCTCCCACACCTCCGGAATCCCACATCTGCCTCACACTTACCTTTTTGGGTGTCCGGGCCTTGGCAGACTTTGCCTTCTTCCCACTCTTTTTGTTCACCATAGATTTTCTTCCCTTCTTTTCGGGAGCAGGGGAAAGGATGGTCTCAGATTTGCCTTTGGCACCCCGTTTCTTGGCTAGAAGCTCTGGCTGAATTCTGGGCAGGACACCTCCACTCGCGATCGTCACACCTTTTAGCAACTACACAGAGAAGCAGTGTAAAGATTCTCTTAGTCTGCACCCAAGCTGTTCTTGCTGACTATGTTATACATATAGGCAAGTAGAGTCCGCACTCCCTAAAGCATTGTGCCTCGTCCCTTTATCATAAAAAAAAAAAAAAAAAAAAAAAAAAAAAAAAAAAAAAAAAAAAAAAAAAACCCCAACCAAAATCACAAAAAAAACTATTAGGGAGAAATTCCACAAAACCCAAGAAACCTCGCAGGTGACTGGGAGGTCAGTCCCTTACTCCCTTACTGTACCAGTCAATCACTCTTCTCTCTTCCTGTGCTGGTCTTAAAAAAAGTGATTGCACCACAGCCCTGCTCCAAGAACTGGTTGCAGGTCCCTTTGGCAGGGAAATAGATGCAGTAAAAGCAAGTATGAGCCCCAAGAACCTGCTTTTCGGAGGTGGAGAACAGGAATGATATTATATGGAGCACAACATCTGGCTAATTCCTAAAAGACAACAGTAGATCCGAAGATCTAGTACCCTGTTCACAGGACGGTGACCAGTGCCCCAGTAGCGTTAGCATGCTTCTCCCTCTCTCCTGGCGGCTGTTTTGACTTTTCAGTCCCCTTGACTGGAAACAGAGCTAGATGACTTCATAGGCACATTTTCATTACTTAAAGCAGTCGAATTAAGTGCAGGAATCTTTCAAAGTGTGAATGATGTTATACATCCTCACCTGGGGCCAACCAAGAGAGATCCTCTGATGCTGACTGAACCCTTCTGGAAGAACCCTGAATGCAGCATTTCATAGCCCATGCCATGATCTCCCTTCTCACTCAACAATTTTTGCAGAAATGGTCCCACAAGTGATCCTCAGAGCCAGAGCACTGCAAACCACAATCTGGGTGCTAATGGAATTTGGGCACACAGATGAGAGGCAGCAATAGCAGAGAGTGAGCCAGATCCCTACCCAAGATGGGCCTCACAGCCACTATAATAGAAAACACACATTCCTACAGCTTTTGGAAAAAGGTCGTTCATATGGCACATTTTTTTTGAGGATTAGATGTCCCTCAGGAAAAAATTAATCATCAAGTTTACACACTTCAACAGGCCTCTCAGGCTAGAGAAGCCGCAAAATTTAGATCCAGAGGATTTTAGATGCGATATCTCAGAGCATTCTTTTTTGTTTGCTTTTATTCAAGTGGGCACAACCTCGTCTTCCATTCTAATAATTGCGTTCTCATTCATATGTCAGACAAAACTGTTTCTAACCTTCTGTGGTAGCAGCCTCATTCATGCCACAGCACACAACGCTCGTGCTGAAATGTAAACAGGTACCTGATTCAGTTCCTCATCATTTGCAACTGCCAGGAGGATGTGTCTGGGGGCAATTCTTCCTTTCTTGTTGTCTCGTGCTGCATTTCCCGCTAATTCTAGAATTTCAGCTGTAAACACATTGAGATAAAAAGGAGTAACAAATGGCAGCTTAGGTACCCCCTGTACACACATTTTTACATTCCATCTTAGTATCCATCTACCTTTGCAGCAGGTTTCCCGGTTTAAACGGTCTTTGCTACAGAAAGGCAGAAGCCAAATCTCACTCAATGCATTTGTAAATTTACATAAGAGTTGTCCTTCCCAATTCCCTAAAGGACAGCTAGCACAAAATATGCTAAGCTTGGTTCACATAATTTCTTTCACAAGTCTCAAGTCAGAATTCTCTTTCAAAAACACAAGAAACACCCTGTAAAAATGTAAATACCTCAGCAGTTCAAAATTGAGGGGTAGCTCTGTTAACAATAAAACAGTAAAGCATGCAACGAAACTCCAAACCTAGCACAGACAGTTCTGACACAACAGCAAGGATTCTCAGGACCAGGTAAGACGAAGACTGAGGTGCATTTAAAGAAACACTCTGAAAGCCAGTGAACTAGCCAGGCAACGCTGCAATTCTGCATTAAAGGGCACTGAAAACCCGTGAGAAGCTTCACTTCAGAACAAGGTATGAAAGGTTGGACTTAGAGGCAAGCAGAGACAACGGAGGAGCTTCAGTACAGGAACTACCGTAGAAAGTTCCTTCTGCATCTCCAGGAACAGGAGGTGACTTCAAAAGCAGTTTCTCTCAATTTGCAATAACGTTTATATTGTGACTAAAGTCACTGAGCTTTTTCTAATTGTTACAGAGGAAACACAGACATGTCTTTGAGTTTAAATAAACTGCAGCAATCAGTATAATTCATTAACTTACACAATTTGTCCCATACTCAGAAGTTATTCCTCATGTAAGAGCTCTACTGAAGCACTAAGAGGGATGGAGAAGGGAATGTTTTGCTCCAAATAATAATAAAAATCAAATTAACATCTTGTTTCATTTTAAAAGTATCAAGAGTCCCTGCTGTCTGATTTTTGTTTTTGTATTTACATCCGTCAGTAACAGGGGTAAGAGTTACAGCCCTTCAGTGTCCTATTTATGGTACCTTACTCCTTTTTATCAACTAAATAAAGAACTGTAACTGTTATGAAAAGAAGAACCTTCACGAAAAATCGATTTCATGGAAATCTACACAATGTTCTCTGGCTAAAATCCAAAAGATTTCAACAAGAGTTTTAGCTCAGGGAAAAAACACAAGCTTTCAGTTTCACTCAGAATAACAGAAGTGAATACTTGTCATCCAGTTTTCACTACCCTACAGCACAGGAACTTAACTGAATGTTGGAGACGTAAAAGCTCCAAGAAGCACACCCAAAAGATGGAAAAGATGTAAAAAAAAAAAAAGAAAATTGGAGATGTTTAGAATCAAGAAACAGCCAATGTCTGTTGAAAATTTTCACCATTATTCAGGCAGCACTTTCAAGAAACGTTATCAAAGTTGCAAAGACAAGCACTCCAATTTTAGGAAATAGTAGAACTGTGGGTGCGATAACTAGGCTGCTGCTACAGGTCAAAAGCAGTATGTGCTCGAGCAATCAGAAACAGTATCGCAGCCCAAACACACACTGGGCCTACAGTAAGAGTTAGGCAACGTCAGCTCTGGTATTTCCTAACTTTGGAGCGTTTGACTTGCCCTTTAAAGAGGAGAATGAAAAGAGATCCTGCATAACCACACTATATTCACCCCAGGGGAGCAGCAGGGCTGGGAGGTTCAGACCCTCCCCAAAGACCTCTGCCAGCAGAGCTAATGCAGCAGCAGACAGCAGGAACAGTTTGTCAGCCACTGTGGAGACCAGCATAAAGCAAGAAGAGAGACCTAGACTTCTCTAGTGGGTTTTGCAGATGGGTGCTGATAGCAGAGGAAAATTGCATTAGGGGGAAAAAAAAAAAAAGCAACACATACTTACCTGCGTGGGAACTGAAGTTCTTTCAGATGTGCCAACAACAGGCACATCCTGCTACCTGTGTGCTCACCCCACTCCCCCAGGTTCTGGATCCTTTGGCCAGCAGCATCCTGATGGTGCACTCAAATGTCCTTGCCTAATGTTAAGAGCAAAAAACGCAGAACACTCAAATGCCAGCCACTTTTTATCCACCAAAGGACACCAGGAAGAAGGGAATCCAAAGTAGAGATGATATACGGCAGACTGGAACGTGCATATAAATAATTTATCAAAGGATGCCAGTTATTTCCATAGGTAAATAATTGCCTTCCCTCCTGCTAGCTATTGTCTATATGCATATTTTTCTAATGCTGGAGGCAGGGACTCATAGTCTTAGGAATATAAAGCGGCACTTGCAAAAATGCAATGTCAAATCTGGAGGCTTTGCTTATCACATCCTCTGCTAATAAGAACCGATCCCTAAGGAAACTGCTTTATGCTTCACGTAGAAACATCTTGACAGCTGAGGTCACCTAAACTCTAAGGAGACTCGTCTGAGAATATAGGTCCTATAACGAAGTCCTATGCAATAACAAACTGTCTTGAAGTCAGGCATGTTGATATTCTCGGACATAAGTTGGTTTTACTTTACGTCCTCTCAGCAGCAGAGAATTAAAGTGAACTCTGAAATAATCTTCTCTCAAGATTCAAAATTCACAGAAGATGCCTCCACAGTGGAAGCACAGCTTCAAATTCAGACATCTTCAGCGCAGGTGGCTAAAGGCAAACCAGCGCATTTATGCGCCCCACGGTTCACCTTGCTCTCAGACAGACATCAAACACAGCTCAGAGTAACCCGTCCACGGACTCTACCCAACACCTGGTCTCTTTAACAAAGCCTTTTCTCCTGTTCAATAAGCACCCAAGACCAGGGAAGAACAGAAACGCCTTCCAAACAGCACAAGCAGCAGCCAAACTGTGACCTGAATGGAATTACATCTTCTTACCCTGTGACTTACAGGAAAAAGAGGTTTCTTTAGCTGATGAACAAGTGTATTTGGAGTGTCCAGGAACTAAAAGCATCCTAGCCAGGCCAAAGCTATGTCTTCAGCTGAGCTCATTCTGCTTTTGTGAAGTGCTCAGCTGGGTGATAAGAAAGGTATGCGAGAATTACCGATAGCGGAATTGGAAAGGTTTCAGACAGGTTGTCTTGTTCTCCACTGCCCCTTTAGGATAAGTTGTGACAGTTCCTGTTAAGCTGCCATGTACAAATCTACCAGTAATACCTTTGCTCTGGAAAGATGTATCAGATGATGGAGTCCTTGGTCCTCCATTTGCAAGTGGAAAAGTAGCTGCTCAGTCTGCCTCTTGACAGCAGATGAGTGAAGCAGATAGAGGAGCAGGCCAGCCGATGTCCTTTGAGGGAGGAGGTATTTGCTGGTGGTGTGTTCTGCCCTAATTTAGAGAAGATGGCTTTCCACTGACACCTTCCATGAGTTCTCTGAGCAGAACACCATTCACATGTCTTCTGCTTCCTAAGTAAGAGCCATCTGTATTCTTTGCCTACATTTTGGGAAAGTGTACATCAGCTGCATGGGATACATGCAGCTGATGTTTGATGGAGATGGTGACTGTAGCCTGAGCTCTGCACACTCAGAGCATAGTCTAGTGTGCGTCTGTGGCAAAGTCCATAAATCCAATGGGACCGAGGCCAATTTTTCATGGAGCTTTAACTCTGGAGCCAGTGGAGCCCAACGGTGTTCCAGCAAACACAACCATCTGGATAGGAATTAAGCTGCAGTTTTGCAATATGGTTTTCAAGCCTAAGACATAAAACAGCACAGAGAGATTATTAAAAAAAAAAAAGCGTAACACTGATGAGATCGTCTTCACATCAGCTAATCAGTCGAGGTAAAAGTACCTCTTCTCAAGAAGCACTGTGGTGATTGCTGGCATTTTAACAATGGGATTGATAAGCCAAAGCACAGATTTGTCATTGACAATGGCTGTGGAGTGCAGCCACAATCAATCCTACACACGAAGGGTAAAAAAGGGGATCTAGTGGCTCGTAACACAGAACGCATACCAAAACCAAAAGGCACTCGGAACCACATGCAACTGAGGATAAGGACGCTCAAGATGTACGTGCACCATCTGGATAACGCTAGTCAAGAGGCTTGGTGCTTCAGGGTAACACAAATGCAGGCCATCCACAGACCACGTGCACGGCTGGCTGCTCGCAGGAAAACTGCTGGTCCATGCTAGACCCTGGATGAACGCAGACAACTCTGGTCCAGTTTGACCCTTCCCACCTCACCCACTCTGCCCTTACCCCAGCCAGGACTTGCTTTCCGAGCTCCATAGCCCACTCTGCTTTCCTCAACAATCCATACCTGGGATCTCTATCTCAGTTGCCTTTCCCGGACAGTCTCCATTTCTCCCATCTACTCTTCTCAGTTCTAGTAATACTCAGGCTCAATCTTCCTTTCTAGGTTCACCGGCAGCAGCACCTCCCTCCACCCAATCCTTGGCTTATGCCCTATTTTTTCAGCTTGCTCTCCAGCTTCTTGGTGAGATTTTTGGATACTCCTTGCCACTCACTTCCCCACCAATCCTCAGTTCAGCTCTCCCCACCCGACAGATTCACCCCTAGCTCTGTCTTTAATGTCAGTGTTGTTTTCCCAGTGTTGTTTTACCTTTGGCTCCCCAAAATGCTACGATCTGTCTCCTCCTCTGACCAACGTGGAACCTGTTCTCAGTCTCCCAGTCTGCTTAACTGGTTAATTCCAGCCTGCCCTTCCCACCTCTTTGCTGGTAAGTAGGATTAGCCTTTCCTTCAGCTCCTATTCAGGGACTCCCTGACTCAGCTCCACTCCCAGACCTCTTGCCACCTGCCTCTGTGCAGCTTTTGTTGTTCTGCCTTCCCATCAGAGAGCTTCCTCCCCCGTGCTGGAATTGAGAGAGGCTGAAGCATGCTCAGTGAGGAACAAGTCTTCAGAGACTCTAGCTGTGGAGATCAAAGAAGTTGCTGCTGAACGTGAGCAACCTGTGTTTTGTGAGGGTTACAGCTTGGCCAAAATCAGCAGATTTGTGACAGTTCTGAGATGGCAGAGATCACCCTTCCCCTTTTGTAAAGCATCAGGTATCTGCTCAAACGAAGAGAAGCACCCAGGCATTTAGAGAATTCCTCATGAATGTTTTACCATAGCAAAGAACCATGGTTCAACCTGCTTCTGTGGAACGGTTCAAGAACCAGACTCCCTCACCTCCACCCTCCCAGACTTAGCCTGCAGCAGTTCCCCTGCACACAGGCTTTCACCCTGAGTGGACACCACTTCACAGCTGCAAGTCCATGACAGAAGACTGGAATTTGTAATAGGAAGTACCAGATAATGTTAAGAAATGCTACCAGTTTGATACATAATAACCCCTTTGTCAGCAGCCTTGGAAAAACACAGTTTGTTTCTAAAGGCTTCCTGAAACCAAAGACTATGTTCACATGCTCGTATTAGGAATAACTCGATCAGCAGGGTTAGACGTCACAAGACCGTTTTGCAATTGAACTATCCATGTCTGTCATCTTTTCCAACAGAACACAGAAACTTTGGTTTGGAAAGATGACTATCCACAAGCAACAGATGTTTGCTCTGGAACAGCATATATTACATTACAGCATATACAGGGTTGGGGCGAGAGGGGCTTCTCTCTCTGCTGAACCAGGCAGCGTAAAATAACATTCCCTTACAATTTGCGTTGCCCAACAGCCTACACATCTAGAGATTTTCTTGCCTCATTGACTACGCATTCTTTTTTTCTAAAACAAAGTATAGGTCCGCACATCATCTGCCCCTACCATATTAATGATTTAAATTACACTGCACTTACTAGACAGAAGCGGAGCCAACGTACACACTGTTCTAGTTCAGAGACAAGGTAAACAGTGCTGCGCCATATGTTACACAAAGAGGACCGTAACTCCGTCTGCGCTACCAAAGTGCTGCAAATACCAGATGTGCTGCTGACAATTTATTACTACACCTTGTAATAATTGCCACAGATCAGAACAAGCATCTCCAAACGTTTATCCTAGAAACTCTTCTGAGTGCCGTGCATCCCTGTGGAGTGGGAAAAGAACACAGATGCACCAGCTCCACTGAGAGAGAGAGATTTCTGCGGTTACAAACTTCATTTTTAATGTATGAAAACGGATTGTGCAAATACAACCACATGTATGTCCTTAATGAAGTGAAAGATCTCCAGAATCACTTCGAGAACTGATCTTTCTCTCCGATTAAATAATCTTAACATAAACATGTTTGTTCTTGCACAGTAAGAAAATACAATCAAATCAAATGAGTGGGAGAGATGCTCACCATCTTGGATTTTGATTCTGCTTTTCAGTGATGTTTTATTTTAAAGCCAGCTCCTTTTCCGGACTTGTCTCTTGAGGGAGCTGGGGTTGAACATAAATGTAAGCTTAAACATTTTGTTCCACATAAGCAGTACTTTTTCATTCTAACTACAGAAGTAGCCTCAGAAAAAAAATTGATTCTCACCCTGCAATTAATCAGCACGAAGTTTCTGTAACATGCTATTAGGCATCATCAGGAATTTAATATGGAAATTGCCACTACTTCATATTTTCTCCACACCCTTGAAAGAAAATACTGCTTTTATTGTCTGGTAGTAAGAACGGGCTTTCATGTGGAAAAAGGCAGCAAGTTTTACATGCTGTTACATGGACAGCGAGCGCCATGCAAGCTTCCTCCATGCCACTTCGACAATAAACTATGCTTCTGGAACACAACCCACTCAGCTAATTCCATCCAGGCTTGTGACTCCTCACAGATTCTCTAATGCACCTCAGTCTTGATCTGTAACACCTAAGTAACCTGAACCAGAATCCTCTTTGCATCAGGTGTTGTAACGATTTGTTAAGGTGCCATTTTCCACAGTTAAACAAGTAACTAGCAGCAATGATGGTAGGACAGTCTGAAATATTACAATATATCACAGCATATCACCTGTGGGATGTCCCACAATGGGACACCTGCCCCTTCCTCTGAGGTCAGCTTCAGGAAGGAAGGGAAACATCAACAGATCCACAAGGTGGGTTTGCTTTTTTTTCTCCTGTTATTCACATCCAGGTGTAGCAAAAGCCTAATTCATACCAGTTTCCTCTTGGACAGAAATACCTAGATGTGACTCCTCACTCTGCAAAGCAATAAAAAAACAATGCTTCCAGCCACTGACCAAGCATAGTGCCTCTAAAGGAGAAAATTTCCATCCTCAGCCTCTTCAAGAAGCAAATTAATCTCTTGAGTGCTTTAAGCAAATTTCAAAATCCTGCACTTGGAGAGCCTGATTTTCAGAAGTGCTGAACAGTTCATATCCCATCCCACGGATATCCCTGGCTTCTGGGTGTGACCAGCACTTGCAGGATGAGGTTCTTGGTTTACCTGCTAGGTACTCTATGACGGCTGCCATGTAAACTGGGGCTCCAACACCTATCCGATACTTGTACGTTCCTTTCTTTAAGTAGCGCATCATTCTCCCCACGGGGAAAATAACACCTGCCCTGCTTGAGCGTGACAGTTTGGACATTTTCTTCTTCCCGCTTCGGCCCGACATCTTGCAGCTTTGTGCTTTTCAATTTGCTGGTGATTCTTAATCAAGTGCTCCAACCAAAAAACTGAAAGAGAAAAGAAACAGGATTGGTGTTCAGCACATGGGAAACATCTTTGTATGTTATCTTATTCTTCCAGAAAAAAAATGCAAACCCATTCTCAATACCCCTTAAAACTGAGACATTATTCATTAAAAGCTGAATAGCTGGAACATTTGCAGTAACTTCTCTTTTGACTACTGCACTGTCAGTGTAGCAATACTGCAGAAAAAGTGGTTTGAAGAATATGAAAAAAACCCCAAACACATCAAATGGACATTAAATGAATGTTTAAAGAAAAAACCATGACAAAACAAATCACACCAAGGCAGACATCCACAGCAGGGAACATTTCCACACTGATAGTTAAGCTTAGCAAGTTATAAACAGCTGAGTTGTACTGGCATAATGGACAGCACTAAACGAGCTGAAAAGCAGATACTGGAGCTACCTGTAAGTCAAGGAAGTCATCCTGCTTCCATGGAGGAGACAAAACCTACCTACAGAGGAGAAGCAAGCAGGCAGCTATGCTTTAAGCACCTCCTGCTCTGGCCTCAGGAACTGACTCTGGGGGCCAGCTCGCAGCTTTCACCCCTTTCATGATTCTCCCTGGATCACCTTCACAGCAGCTCCCGGGAGCCCCAGAAGCCTTCCTCCACAGCTCTAAGAGGACGTCTTTAATCTCTTATCTTAAAAGGACTGGCTACTAGGTTTCCTGTCCATCAAGCTCCCTGAAGATGTGTTCTTTCCCTGCATTAAAAGCCAATTTAGTCTATACACAGGAACAAAGAAAGCAAAGCTCATTTTCTCCTTGTTTTTCTGGCAACAGAGATTGCAGGTAAACAGATGATGAACCCTGGAATCAGGGTGAAAGCACAGCTACTTAAATACTGGGAGTTCACCTCAATGAAACAGAGGCAGGGAGATAATTTGACAAACATTATGGTGACTTTAAGTGATACTGTTAAACTTTATCACTGTTTGCATTTTAAATAGCCTCCCCCCACCCCGAAAAAAAAAAGAGAAGTCATTTGACACCACTGCAAGCCTTTGGGAACAATCAACTTTGATCTGAGGAGAGCACAGAAATCTGAGTTTCGTTCTCCTGCTGGTTACAAATCAAGTGGATCTACAAAGAGTGTCACTTGTCCATATGAAGCCAGAAACCAGTTCATCTGTAACAGCCAAAGTCAAGGGTCAGGTTCTACAATAATCTAACTTGAACACTGGTTTCACTCACAATAAAGGAAATAAAATCCCTGCAGGACTCTATAAAACCCTGGTGTGTCCTTGTCTGTCAGGCAGAGAATTTTTCCTTTCTCCATGCAATATGTCATGTGGGCATGATAACAACAGTCAGGAAAAATTAAACCAGTAAACCTATCAGAGCTGGACACCTCAAAATCAATGTTGCTCATCATCCCGCTCCCAGTTCCCTGTGAACTGCCAGCCTGGAATCACGAGTGGGGTAAAAGAGCTCACGAACTGCTGGTTGCAAGAGCAGATTAAAAGCAATGGCCACGTCAAACAGATACAAGTCGAAAAGATTCCCGAGCAGTGCATTAACTGCACTGATGCAGCAGTAACCAGTAGTGAAGGACAGGGAACAATTGCTGGGAAGCAGCTCTGCTAACTGAGACCAGAGGGTTACAGTGGGAGGCGGGGGAAGAGCTGCGTAAAAAGGCAAACCACAGATATCGTGCTTTAGGCTTGCAGAGCCTGATAAGAATGATTGGATGTCTGACACAAACTGAAAGGGAAGGTGAAAAGAAGCAGGGAGACATGATAATGGTCTTCATAGACCTAAAAGGTTGCTTTGAAGGTAAAAGGAGTAAGCGTTCCCTATAAAATGGACAGGAGAAAGCAGGACTCTCAGAAAACCCGTGTAACAGGAAGGCGAGCGGAGCACCAGACTCAGTCAGACAGGGAGGGGTCAGCATCCTCCTACCAGCACAACTCTGAGAACACACGTCCGAAATGGCGCAGGCTGTGCTGGATCAGCCTCGGGATAGCAGGCTAGAACAGGTGATCTCTCAAGGTCCCTTCCTCCAGCCCTCTTGCTCAAGGAAATTTGCAACTTGTGACAAACCCTTTACAACTTTCAGTTTTGTATTACACTGCTGATTAACCTTTACAGTGTCCTTTTCAGTTCGGGATAATTGACATCCAAATTAATGAATAAACACAGGCAGGAATTAGGTTTGTAGCCATCAGAGGAGCGAACTTCTGGAACAGCCTTCTCTTATGAGTAATATGAGGAACAATAACTCATTTTAAGGTGGCACTTAAGTGGATGCACTAGGCTGATTCCTGCAACACCGGGAGTTTCATCACCCAGGAGTTCAGCCTGGCGCTGAAACCCCTACAGAGAGCTCCGCTGAAAGAGCACACCACGACCAGCCATGTATCAATATCACGTTAAGCTAATTTCTCCTAGACTTGCTCCTATGGTGCCAAATGCCAACTGCGTGTAAATCAATGAAACAAACAAACAAAAAAGCAAACGCCATGAGATTACATCCACAGAAAAATACCGTGGTTGCGCTCGATCTCTGTGACAGAAAATCAAAGCAGAGTGGTGTAACTGAGCACACCGCTCTGGGGCATGCTGTTGCGTTATATAAATTTCTGTTTAATTAATCACTGCTGGTTCATTCTTCTATTGCCTCACTGAACTTTCCACCCCTGCCTAACCCTTTATTCTTCCCTTCTCTCTCACAGCAAGTCTCAGCCATATTTTCCCCTGCTGCCAAGGCAACCTTTGGAATCACAAAATGTTTTTCCAAACACGCTGCAGGTAACCGGTCAGGTACGTTTGCTCAGTTTTCCGAGAGCCTCGAAACAAAAGATGTTTCAAAACTCTGCTAACACCATCCCCCTCTCTCCTCTTTGCAACTTACAGGGACCAGGGTATGCGCCAGTATGTTCGTGTTTGTTCTTGAATCCCACGGGAGGCAGTTCTTGGTGGAAAGCCAAGCTGTGGCATAGTCACATGTACTGGAATACAACTCCTGTGGACCTGGATGAAGAAACATGGTACGGTGGGCTTGCCAACCATCTACACTAGCCCACCCTTGGAGGCTGGGCACTAAAAGAATGGTGACTGTCAGTCCTTGGGATCTCGAAGTTCTCTCGCACAGAAGAGCCACGCCAGGTCTGCAGTGAGGCCCTGGGGGTTCAGGCCCCTCATTCCTCCCACAGGCAGGGGCTTGGTTTGCCTCGCAGGATGCCCATCAGCTCAGCCCTGACACAGTGATGCCATACCCTCACCTGAACCACTTCAGAGCTGCCAGCAGTTGAAGAGCTACAAGTTGAGCTCTGCTATCCTAGTTATCCTCGGGTAAGTATCCTACAGCTAAGTGTCAAGGCTCATCAGCTGACAGGTGCCTGAGACTACCCACACTAGTTCCCTCACTGCCAGCTGATTCATTGTCCTTAAGACTCATCATCATAAGTTTGTCCTTATAAACTCCATTAAAAAACACAGCCATGCCACTTATGTGAAGTCCATCCTCGCTGAGTTAGAAGAGCTGCAGCTATATCTGGCTACCACGACATCATGAGGCTTGGGCAATTTAAAGCAATTAATTTTTCCAACCCCTTAATTGGTCACGGCACACTCCTACTCCGCGATGACTCCAGCATCCCTGTGTTGCTATGGGAGATTGAGTAGCTACCAGATCTCCAGGAGCTCTCTCCAGTATGACAAAAATAAGGTAGACTTCTGCAGCCTGGGCCTTCCTCTGTGAATTACATCTTCTTCAGAGCCCCAAACCAGCAGTATCTTCCTTCTGCCTGCTGAAGAAAGAGCTCTACCTCCTTGCCACTCTCAGAAGGGTCCTTCCGCTACAGATGCCTCCACCCCGTTTTCTTCTACCAGTTACCTGCAGAGGGTGATGGCAGCTACATCAAGGACTCTGGAAGACAGACCTCCCTGGGACATTCCTCTCACCACTGTGCCATTTGCATCCCACAGCTCATCTCAATGGATCAAGTTTTACCAAAGCAACCTTAGAAACACTATCCAGTCCTTCCTACAAAAGAACAAAAATCTCATAATGATCTTTAGGTGGAAAGGACACATATGATTTTCAGGAAAGTGAGAACAACCTGCAGACAGAGGAACAGATTGCAGCCTCCAGGTGAGCCTGAGCTTGAAAAGCTGGCCAGGAAACAACTTCAGAGATTAGCATGTCACAATCTGGCAAGAAAGCATGGATGCAGAGCAGAAAGTTCAGCACAGTACAAAATGCCCAAGATACATCAAATCTAAAGTTTTCTCTAAGAAAAAAGTCACAGAGAACAGTAACAGAAAAGAAAGCCTAGTTTGCACGGTGTTGTCCCAAAGCTTTTGCAACACTGATGGATAAAAGTAAATCTAGCTGTTGCTCTTCACATCCCAGATCATACACACCACAGAGGCAAGCTAAGGTAACAGCTACACTGAACATGAAACACACACTAGCAACCAGTTATTGCTAAATATTTGAGCAACAATTAGGTCAATTCCCCAACAGATTAAAGTAGGTGGCACTGCCATTTATCCTTCTGGACTTCACAGGTGGCTACAAGGCCATCTGGCTGGCTGACTGAAATGCAGCACAGCGTGCCAAATGCCCTCCCTCAGACAGCTGTGACAACTGGAAGTTCAGGAGCAGACCTTAGCCTGGGAGCTACTCCAGAAGCTCACACAAGCTAAACCGCTTGGGCACAGCTGGGTGATGACCTCAGTGACATGCCTCCTCTCCAGCTAAAGATCTATTTGAACAGTTCGGGATCCACAAGCAATCCAAAGACAGGGGTCAACTTAGACTGTGCACTCATGTACAAGTGTGAAAATAACTCAGAAGACCTAGAGCAGAAGTTCATTAGCTAAATAAACCAGCAAGATGCAGCCAGACGTAAGGAAGAGACTTTTTACAATGGGGGCGGTGAGACACTGGCCCAGGTTGCCCAGAGAGGTGGTAGAAGCCCCATCCCTGGAGACATTGCAGGTCAGGTTGGATGGGGCTCTGGTTGAAGATGTCCCTGCTCACTGCAGGGGGTTGGACTGGATGGCGTCTGGAGGTCCCTTCCAACCCAATCCACTCTCTGACACACTGGGCAAACATAACACTATTCAGCGGGCAACTAGCATTTCTCCTGGACTCAAACTATTCCAAACCGACAGACACTGAGCAGTTCCTACTGCGAGAAGCTCCTCGTCCCACACAAACCAGAACACCCCGC